>NW_026865459.1:0-28841 GCF_026571515.1 Ruditapes philippinarum | reverse complement strand
GAAAAGATCAGGATCAGGATCAAGTTGATCCTGATTTTATTTTCATTGTTTAATGTTACCCAAATTTTTTGTTTTTGTTGAATTAAATTGTAAATATTCAAAAATGTAAAAATATTGCTGATTTGCAAAGAAAACAAACTATTTTGGGATAAAATCAACAAAATAACAAAAACAAATACAAAATATTTGGATGAAAATAAGGATCAATTTTAGGATCAGGCTCAATATTTGGATCAACTGTAAAATGCCATATCTTTTTGCAAAATTAACAATTAATTTATTCTAAAAATTTCATATACTTGCTATTTCAAGTCCAGTTTTATCAAATTTATAATCAGATATTTATCTATGAGGATAAACAATGAAGAATATCAGGGTTTTTAAATTTGATCCTGATCTTGATCCTGATCCTTAAATCTTTGTGAACACGGGGCCAGGGCTTTTATTTGAACAACTTTGTAGACACTCACTAGAAGATGTTTCATGCTTAATATCTAAACTCCAGCTATTTGGGTTTTTTCAAAGAAGATTTTTTAAGTTTTTGCTATATATAAGGAAAATCAATGACACCCGGGGGCCACGGCCAATTTTGACCCCAGGGCTTTTATTTGAACAAACTTGGTAGACACCAATTAGAAGATGTTTCATGCTAAATATCTTACTTCTAGCTCTTTGAGTTCTTTAAAAGAAGATTTTTTAAGTTTTTACTATATGCATACAGGGAAAATCAATGACCCACTGGGGCCGGGCCAATTTTGACCCCAGGGCTTTTATTTGAACAAACTTGGTAGACACTCATTAGAACATGTCTCATGCTAAATATCTTAGCTCTAGCTCTTTGAGTTCTTTAAAAGAAGATTTTTTAAGTTTTTACTTTATGAATATAGGGAAAATCAAAGACGCCCTGGGCGGGGCCAATTTTGACCCCAGAGCTTTAATTTGAACAAACTTTGTAAACACTCACTAGCAGATGTTTCATGCCTAATATCTAAACTCCAGCTATTTGTGTTTTTTCAAAGAAGATTTTTTAAGTTTTTGCTATACACATATAAGGAAAATCAATGACCCCTGGGGCAGGGCCAATTTTGACCCAAGAGCTTTTATTTGAACAAACTTGGTTGACACTCACTAGAAGATGTTTCATGCTTAATATCTTAACTCTAGCTATTTGGGTTTTTTCAAAGAAGAATTTTTAAGTTTTTGCTATACACATATAAGGAAAATCAATGACCCCTGGGGCAGGGCCAATTTTGACCCCAGGGCTTTTATTTGAACAAACTTGGGAGACACCCATTAGAACATGTTTCATGCTAAAGATCTTAGCTCAAGCTCTTTGAGTTCTTTAAAAGAAGATTTTTTAAGTTTTGACTATATGCATATAGGGAAAATCAATGACCCCCTGGGGCGGGGCCAATTTTGACCCCAGGACTTTTATTTGAACAAACTTTGTAGACACTCATTAGAAGATGTTTCATGCTAAATATCTTAGCTCTAGCTCTTTGGGTTCTTTAAAAGAAGATATTTTAAGTTTTTACTATATGCATATAGGGAAAATCAAAGACCCCCTGGGGCGGGGCCAATTTTGACCCCAGGGCTTTTATTTGAACAAACTTGGTAGACACTCATTAGAGGATGTTTCATGCCAAATATCTAAGCTCTAGGTCTTAGGGTTTTTTAAAAGAAGATATTTAAAGTTTTTTCTTTCGGTTGCCATGGCAACCAGAGTTCTGCATGGAATTAAATTCTTTGAACAATTTTTAAAGGTGACCACCAAAGGAACATTCCTGTGAAGTTTGGATGAAATTGGCTTAGTGGTTTATGAGGAGATGTCATTTAAAGTAAAAGTTTACAGATGGACTGACGACGGATGAAAAGCGATCACAAAAGCTCACCCTGTCACTTTGTGACAGGTGAGCTAAAAATAAATACACTGATAGTAATCAGGAGACATATTATTTTACATCAAACCGCAAAAGAATTATATATGCGTGTTGTATGAGATACATGACCTGATATTACATATATTTATTTATATAGCAGATAATAAAATGTACTAGTACAAAATATTTAATATTATTAATCATAAAAATATTCATACTTAATCACTCAGGATAAATTACTAATTTTATATCAAGAGTTGAAATACCTATAGAAAATGTGCCAATTGTAGACCAAAGAGACAAAATTTACAGGGGCTGGCAAATAGTACAAGAACTTTTTTCTAAAGTGACATTATTAAGTACAAATCTGTAGGTATGCCCTAATTAATCAAGTATACAACACCACAACAAACATATCACATTCATCTATATTTCAATAACAATATAGAATAATTCTTTAGAAATAAATTTCTTATATACCTTCCATATTTTGTTATGACATTTGGGGGCATCACTGAACTGTAACATCCACCAGAATACTGATCTGCCATCCAATTATATTCTCTATAATCTACAGGGTGTAGGAAATCATCTGTCCCAAACACCCAGGCATAGTGAGCACATAGTGCTTCTTTCCTGTTATAACAAGATAGTTGTTTTAGAAGTCCATTATCCAAATTACAAATGATAGTGAACATATGTAAATCAGGCAGAATTTTGTTTTATTGGGTTTACATCGCTCAAACACAGTATAGGTCATATGGTGACTTTCCAGTTTTACTGGTTGAGGAAGACCTCAAGTGCTCCTGTTTGCTTTATTTCAGACACAAAGGGTACCAAAGTAGAGACACCGACGTTCTGTAAGGTAGCTGGATAACTTTTTCACCTGAAAGAATCCAAAGACGCTTGCACAACTGGAACCTACAGTGTTGAGAAGCAAGTGGTTTGAAGTAAACAACCTTAACAACTTTGGCCATGAAAAAGAGGCAAGTGGTTAAATTAAAGTTAACAACCTTAACAACTTGGGCCATGGATGAGAGGCAAGTGGTTTGAAGTAAACAACCTTAGCAACTGGAACCTACAGTGTTGAGAAGCAAGTGGTTTGATGTAAACAACCTTAGCAACTGGAACCTACAGTGTTGAGAAGCAAGTGGTTTGAAGTAAACAACTTTAACAACTTCAGCCATGGATGAGAAGCAAGTGGTTTGAAGTAAACAACCTTAACAACTTCAGCCATGGATGAGAGGCAAGTGGTTTGAAGTAAACAACCTCAGCAACTGGAACCTAAAGTGTTGAGAAGCAAGTGGTTTGAAGTAAACAACCTTAGCAACTGGAACCTACAGTGTTGAGAAGCAAGTGGTTTGAAGTAAACAACCTTAGCAACTGGAACCTACAGTGTTGAGAAGCAAGTGGTTTGAAGTAAACAACCTTAACAACTTCAGCCATGGATGAGAGGCAAGTGGTTTGAAGTAAACAACCTTAACAACTTCAGCCATGAAAAAGAGGCAAGTGGTTTAATTGAAGTAAACAACCGTAACAACTTGGGCCATGAACAAGAGGCAAAAAAATAACAAAAGGGCCATGATGGCCCTGGATCGCTCCCCTGACCCATCAACAGCATCCAAGCAATGTCTTAGACAAGCATCCTGGCCAAGTTTGATGACAACTGAGTCAAACATGTGACCTCTAGTGTGTTAAAAAGGTTTTTCCTAGGGATGGCAACAAATACCAAAATCAATACTCGAGTACTCGGTCATTTTTCCGATCGAGTACTCGGTTACTCGGACGATTTCCAATGATCTTCAAAGTTTATCACACAATATCAACACTGTCTGCATGCTACTTTCGTTTCTATTTACATTCATAGAATTTGTAACTATAGATAGGACTGCAAAGGAGACAAATTAATTAAAATTAAATCAACGACATTATATTTTAGAACATATTTATTATTGCAATATTAAGTTTAAAACATGTTTAACAGTTGAAACATCTTTTTCTTCCTGTAATAAAATAGACTAATCGGCGTCAACAAAAGTTTACCCGGGTCTAAATACTAACTTAATTATCATATCATAATAGCAATACGGCCCTTTGTTGTTTTCAAAAATGTTACCTTAAAACAAGATTCGGGTACAAACTGCACTGTGATACACAATTAAAGGTTACTAAATATCATAAGAGGCCGGATGACGTAAGCGACACATGTGCGCGTGTCAAACTGTTGATCCCCTCATTAAATTTATTGTATCATTTTCACACCTCTGCAAGGAAGTTGTGATTGCATTTAACAGGTATTTATGAAGGTATATGCACATCTCCGAATTTCTGAACTAATTGGATACATTTATTAAATTTAATGTCTAAATAGCAAATAAAATAGAAATTATACATTTTTTTCCGAGTAATCGAATATCAATTTTGTTAACCGATATTCGGACGTTCGATCGAGTACTCGGTTAACCGGTTACTCGTTGCCATCCCTAGTTTTTCCATATTTGGGCAATGTGACCTAATTTTTGACCGGAGACGACCCATATTCAAACTTGACCTAGAAATCATCAAAACAACCTTTCTGGCTAATTTCCAGGTAATTTGGATCAAAAATGCAGCCACAAGTGTTAAAAAGCTTTTTCTATTTTTATCCTGTGGCCTAGTTTTTGACCGGATATGCCTTTCTTCGAACTTGACCTAGAAATCATCAAAACAACCTTCCTGACAAATTTCCAGAATATTTGAATCAAAACTGCAGCCACTAGAGTGTTAACAAGCTTTTTCTATTTTTAGCTGCTGTGACCTAGTTTTTGACCGGAGATGACCCATCTTCGAACTTGACCTAGAAATCATCAAAACAACCTTCCTGACAAATTTCCAGAATATTTGAATCAAAACTGCAGCCACTAGAGTGTTAACAAGCTTTTTCTATTTTTAGCTCCTGTGACCTAGTTTTTGACCGTAGAAAACCCATCTTCCAACTTGACTTTAGAAATCATCAAAACAACCTTCCTGACTAATATCCAGAATATTTGAATCAAAACTGCAGCCACTAGAGCTTCTTCTATTTTCAGAATATGTGACCTAGTTTTTGACCGGACATGACCCTTCTTCAAACTTGACTTAGATATCATCAAAACAACCTTCCTGACAAATTTCGAGAATATTTGGAGGAAAACTGCAGCCACTAGAGTGTTAACAAGCTTTTTCTATTTTTAGCTCCTGTGACCTAGTTGTTGACCGGAGATGACCCATCTTCGAAGTTGACCTAGAAATCATCAAAACAACCTTCCTGAGGTTGCAGTGTACTACAAATATAATCAATGCACAGTTGCCACACAATGTGCTTTTTTCTGAATTAGCAGATTAGTTGTGTTTTCATGATGACATGGTACTAAACGTATGAAAAGAAATATATAATAGAATCATCAAACTAACCAACATGCCAGAAATTTCAAAATTGTGCTTGTTCGGCTGTGAAGCAGGCAAATATTCTATGATTTTCAATAAAGTGCATGATTTACTGCGGAAAGGCATGATATATTTTGTGAGTCCTCAATAAATATACAAATACATGAAAAATTCATATACATCAGCTTTATTCTTCATGACCAATTTTAAATTTCTGGCTTTGTTGCAAAACATTTTTATTAACAGTTTCTTCAAATGAACAGACAATGTTTTCTTATCTCCGTAAACAAATAATGGACTGTGCAACTGTCTGTAGTTTACCAAGATTTAAAATCAAGGTACCAGACTAAGTTTTTTACAGCCACAATACATGTTTCTTACCGTACAAGAGGTGTTGCAGCAGCCATTTCTCTAGCCCTATCAGCCAATATAAACCCCATTATTGCTGGATGACCACCATTAGGTTTTGTATCATCTATGCAGCAACAGCACACACTGTCAGAGGACAGGGCTATACCGTTTAAATCTACAATAAAATCATGTTATCAGTTACTAGAGTCAATATTCTGGATCTTTGTTCTTTAATTTATTTTTTGGGGAGGGGTGGGGGATTTTTCTTATTTTTTTTAAAAGCTGTATATGAGAATTTAACACTCACACTTTTCAGTCATTTTGTATGTGCACAAATTGCCTCAAAAACTAAACATGGTATTTCTAATTATAGAAATCATGTAAATCTAAAATCAGACATTAGTTTCAATTATGCAAGGTTCACAACTTAAACAGAGACAAATTTTCTTTTCATTTTTTTTAACAAAAACTATACATGGGAAGGGCATTCAACTCTACAGCACTTTGTCTTTGAGCAAATTGCAATAAAAACTGAACGTAACTCCTGTTTTATGTATGAATGTATCTTTAAAATAATAGATGTCACAAATCAAATTAATGATTTACCAACTCAGTAAGAAAGAAATACTTTGTTAAAGAAAGTTTAAAACTGGTTTGTCAAGGATTCAAACATTTACAAGATTTCATTTCTGTAGTACTTATCAATAGGCCACTGAGCCATGATTATAGAAAACTATTTATTCATTTATCATTTCAAGTCAATACATAAATCAAATTTGATTATGGAAACTAACAAAACATATTCCCAAATGAATAAGTCTCCAGTAAATATATTCAAACAATACACATTGATTGACAATCAAAACAATATATATATATGCTCAACAAATTATTAGTATACTTGCATCTTACTTCTATTCATTTTATAACCTTTTTGAACAATCAAAACTAATTTAATTGATTTTTCAGACCAATTAATAACAACATTCACATTTACCTAATTTTTTCCAAAACTGTGTTTTATAATACATCACTGTTTTAATTATTGATCCCATCGGCATTTTTTGCATTAGTTGTAATCGTTCCCATGGTAACGGAGGATCAAACTCTATCCGGTTGAGAAGTGGTGGAGGCACTGAACTTATCACATATCTAGCCTACAATATAAACAAGACTGAAGTACAAAAAAATTCTAATAAAGTTGTTAATATATATGTCTTTATACTTGTTTAGCAACACCTTTAGAAAAATAGACAGTCCATAAATTTAAGAACCCACAACAATATTCTTCCTGACAAAACCACAAAGTTTCATGCCCACGAAATTAAGTGAATTCACAGTAATCCCAACTGACACAAAAACAAACTGTGGCAGAATACCAAAACATACAGAGTTTCTCAAAGATTATGAGTGACATAGTAAGCTATTTGTAAAATATATGTAAAATATATGTATATTTACCTCATAAACATTTCCATGAGAATCTTTAACAATCACTGTATGATCATCATATTTTATATAAACAGCTGGAGAACTAAGCTTCACATAATCCCCTACCAGTTTAGCAAGACCTTCTGATATTTGCTGAGTTCCTCCTTCAACCTTTTTTTCCTACAATTAAACATAAATAAATGTTACAAAACCTAACTTCATTAGCTAAAAAATGTGTCTGCTTATTTATGGTTCCATGTTCACAACAAAGATCGGGTTCAAGAACAAACAATTTTAACTTTAGTTTCATGGATGTGAGATTTATACAAATTAATCAAATTTGGCAGAAATGATTGTTGTATAGACAAAATTTAAACATACTAATTTTGAAATAAAATTTAAGAATAATAGTGCAGATATCAATAAGATCTGCATCAAATTAGAAATAAATTTTCGGATCAAGATTAACTTTTGGATCAATTTTTTAAAAGTTGTAAAAAAAAATTGAAGTTAACATTGAAAATCAAATCTCTAAGAATTAACAGTGAGGAAATTTTGAAATATAAAATTTTATCCTGATCTTGATCCTTACCTTTAAGTCATAGTGAAAACAGGTATTTCTTAGGAGTAGAGTAATCCTTGACAAACTGAACATGTATATCAAGACTTGTCCAGGTTTAAAATAAGCTCATCATTCTCTGATATTATGGGGATTTTAATACAAAAATGCTTAATATATAAAGTACTGGCAGCCAACAGGGTTCGAGCCCTAATCAGGTCACAACCATGTTTCTTCACAAGACACCTGTACTGGTTGGTTCCAGGAAGCAAACTCACAAGTTATTAATATAAGTTGCAAGAACTTGTTTCGCAATCATGCTTAAACAAACATGTTTTAAATCAGAATAGATTCTGGTCTGAATGCGACGAATGGCTGGCCTAGTTCTTTACTGGTGACATCAGTTTATCATTATTATTAGGTATACAAACGGTCAGATTCAAAGTAACATCAAAAGTGGAAATAATGAAATAAGTATCTCATAAACTTTGCTTACCTGAGCACCATTTGTTATTGAGATAAGTCTGAGAACTCCACCGCCGCAATTGAAGTACCATAGGGCACCTAGGAGAGATATCTCGGACAATTCTGCACAAAATAAAGCTTTCATGAAAATTCCAGCATATTCTTTTGCCGATCTGAAATATTTATTGCAGATAATACATAGCTCAATAGATTTGCCTCTGCAGGCTTTTAATATTAATAAATTAAAAAAGTTTTACCAGAAAATATTTACTGCTTTCATTTTACCCTCCCCCCCCCCCCAAAAAGGAAAATAGTATTTTAACTTAAACTGAAATACACCTTTGCCATTCCTTCACAATAATAATAATAATAATAATGATAATAATTATAATAATAATAATAATAATAATAATAATAATAATAATAATAATTAATAATAATTAATAATAATAATAGTAATGAAAATAATAATAAATAAATAAAATGTACATACTGGGTCCAGAGAATTTTATCTATAAACTGTGCCACTGTCATCGAGTCCCACTGTTTTGCTTTTTTGGCTGCCCATGGTGCTTCACATGGAACCTGAAAAAAATTTAATACTGTAGGCATTAGCTTAGAAAATGACTGACTGATGTTGCAAGTATAGTCTTTGAATATCTTTTTCTTACACATACAGTAATTTTATAAAAGCATTCTTCTAAAACAAGTTCTAAGTTTGTAATTCAGAATGTTAAATTTAATTTGAAGCATACAAAATTGATCTTATGTGTTCAACTTTTACTCAGATTTGTGAATCTCAAGAAAAATTAAAATGGTTATTATAGGTATCATACTAGCAGAATCACTCTCTTCTGACCGAGATATTTATATTCTACATGGAGTCATGCCTTATTTTACTATTTTAAAAGATTTTAGAAACTGTAGAATATTGTTTCCGAAGGCAATTTTTCTATTTCAATAAGTTACTTTTAAAGTTCTGATAATATTACATCTGTAATTTATTTATTTCTCCTTTTTTTTTGGGTTGGATTTTATGTCGCACTAACACAGTACAAGTCATATAGGCCTGTCAATTTTACTGGTGGAAACAGATCCCAGAAGCCCTTCTGTGCTTTATTTCAGACACAAACAGGCACCTAAGTAGAACCACCAACATTTCGTTAGCTAGCTGGATAGCTTTGTCACATGAAAGAATCCAAATCTCATGCCAGGATTGGAACCCACAGCAGTAAGAGGGCTAGTGGTTCAAAGTCAAAAGACCATGACCACTCAGCAACATACCCTGTTTTACATCTGTTCTTAGATTTATAATATATTGTCTAATATTTATACCTTTGTACTAACAAATTCAGCATTGAGATTTGATTTACTCTGTTAACACAATTACATAATAATTGAATACTGATTTACCTGTTTAGCCATGATATCAAATGTTCTGATAAAATGGTTAATATCTAGCACTTTAAATGGATTCCAAAATGGTGGCATACTTCCTTTAAACTTAGCCCAACAACTCTGTAAATAAATACATAAGTTACAGGTACATCATACATTAACTGAGTATTCATGTTCATCTGTAAAGTTTTTTTGTCTGCAACTCATTTGTAGACGCTGCAAAAAAACAAAACAAATATACAGAATTTATTTTAGTTCCATTGTGTAGGAAGGTAGAAGCTTAAAGACACACTTTTACATCTGTTCCTGGAAACCAGTACTGAGCAATGAGTGTTAAGTTTCTTGCTCAAGGAAACAACCACTTGCCCCTGATGGGGTTTGAACCCATATGGCTAGCAATCATTAGATTACTAGTCCGACGCGTTAACTACTTGGCCATGCCACAACAAGTTACTTCATAACATTACAGGCAAATGTTGAATTTCATTTTATGAGTTAGTCAATAGTATGAAATTTGAAGACCTGTGTAATCCAATTAAGTTACATAAAATTATAAGACAAAGTTAATATCAAGAAACATTAATAACTTGTTTCAGATTTATAAATAGTTAATACTCCATCAAATGTAGATAATAAATTAATATTATTATCTAAGATTTTATACCCTTAAATCCATAACGGTGTAGTTATTTTCATCAATATTGTACAACTTCAGGTCTAACTCTTTACATATTCTATATACTCTGTTTTGAGTAGGTCCGACATATGCTCCACCAAGGTCAATAGCTCCATGATCAGCATCCTGCAGAGAAATGAAATGTAATAAAATTAAAATAATAAGCAGTCAAAGTAAGACTGCTTTAAGTGGACTAGAAAGCACTAGAAAGATCAAGCTTCATTAAAATGATGCTAAATTCATTAATTATATTTACTGTTCTTGAACTTTTCTATGATATACACATCTAATAATCACAAATTTATTCATATTATAACTTTTTTCATTTTTACAGCATTACTGCATTCCATTTGTATACAGCCCATAGCTGCATAAAGTCATCATATAAACTGCAGCATTTCTTTAAAAAAATTACTTTGGCTTACCTTTAAAGTATATGTTCTTCCACCAACCCTATCCCTGGCTTCCAGCACCAAAACCTTCTCACCATTTTTCTGTAACTGTCTTGCAGCACAAAGACCTTAAGAAATAATAAAGTGTTAATTAAACTTTATTACAATTTTAAAGATAACATGTGTAATTGTAAGTGTTGACAGTTTGTGGAAATCATTGAAATTGCATTAGTGGTATAACAGGTCTGGAGTAGTCCAGACAAATTTCAAAATTAAAATCATGAAAGGGCCAAAACTCTGACAAAAATCAATGAACAAAAAATGTTGATGAGATGCACAATTAGACATGGTATTGAACATTCCTCAAAAGTTTTAATAAAATTGCACTAGTAGTTTCTGAGGAGTAGTCTAGACAATATTTGTGTAGCTGGCAATACAAAAAAAAAACACCTTTTCTTTTCAAGGGTAATAACTCAGCCAAAAATCATTCAAGCTGAAAACTTGTGTATTATGCACAAGTACTTTACCTACATAAAATCCTACATAAAATCCAACCCAAAAAAAGGAGAAATAAATAAATTAGAGATGTAATATTATCAGAACTTTAAAAATAACTTATTGAAATAAAAAATGGCCTTAGAAAACAATATTCTAGAGTGGACAAAACCCTATCACTAAATTTTACAGAGTGGACAAAACCCCACCACATCAGTTTTATAGAGTGCTATTCAAGGCAATTTTTAATCATTAATTGATGAAAATGTGCTATTATAATTCTTGATTTATAGTAAGTAGATTCTTTTTTATATAAATAAATTGAAGAAATGAATTTGAAGAAATCTAATAATAATGGATAATTCAAGGTCATAAATGTGGCACTGTGAGTCTCAAATAAATGACTACTCTTATATGCTATATGCTATAATTGACCATACTGCATACCCATTTTACTGCCCAGTTCATAATTGAGACAATATTGTCTTGGAGAATATCTTACTTGTTGGTGTAGTATCAATTAATGAATTTTGTATCATCAGCAAATATTTTAATGCATGATTTAACATTTTCTGTAATAGCATTCACATACATAACGAAAAGTACAGGCCCCAACACACTACCTTGTGGCACTCCACTATCCAGACTGCCTTCCACAATGACATACAGCCTTTAACTGACACAGTCACTATCTCCTATTGCAAAGAAATGTTTTTATCCATATTCATACAGTGACTTCCCCTGATCCCAAAAGATGATACTTTATTAACACTTTCCCTCATGAGCATAATTATTGTGAAAAATGGTCGTTTTCACTGATAAGCCTCCTGTTACAAGTTCAAACTGCTATGAAACTATGAAAAATGCTTCAATACTAATCAAGCTTGGCACAAATGTTGACTGGACCATTGCCTTTGTAACGACATGCTCAGTCTTAAATTTCCTGTTACCATGGCAATGAGGGGACATCTCAAAATTGCCAAAAATCACTATTTTGCCTCGATTTTTTCCATCAAAATTTATTTCAAAGTGCTGCAACTTCTCAAGGGATTGAGATAGAGTCAAAGGCTTTTCAGCGTTGGTTACACGTTACCTTATGATCGACCTGGGGTCATTTTTAGCCTCTCACAAGTCCAAAATTTTCTTGGTGATGAGGGGGACTCCGCCCCCCTTCAAACCCCCAAAACAGAAGGCAGCACATCCCCCTTCTGGCAACCCCCTGATGTATCTTTTAGATGGGGGGCGGCGCCGAAAAAGTGCTCACTTTTTTTAGCAACATTTCTCAAACGAAAACGTGATTGAGGCCCAAATAGGACATTTTTTCACTATTTCAGGCCTAAAAAAAGGGGGGGGGGTCAAAAGTGCGTTGTTTCGCGTATATATGAGGTACAGGGTTAAGTAAATGTACATGTGGGACTTTTATCAAGATCGAGAAACACTGATACCAACTATGATGATTTTCAATATAAACATTCCTAGACATTTAGAAGTTGTAAGGCACAAGGCCTTTTTGTCCTAAATCCAGATAAAGAGCCAACTCGGGGTTGTTATACTTTGCAGACGACTTTGCAGACAAGTTAAACATAGAGGGATTTTGAACACAAGTTAAATAAAGAAGGGTTTTAGATTTTGCAGACAATATAGATTATTTAATCCCTTGTGAAAAGGAGTGAATGGCCAATTATATTGATTTAATGCCATCTAGAAAGATCTATAATTATTTGCAAAACTATTTATTATTTGAAAAATAGTTTTAATGTTTTTTATTAGAATACTTTTCTTTTCATAAAAAATATAAGAATATAATTTAAAAAAAAACAACACAAAATAATTGCATGAGACAGAATATAATGATTATAACAAACAAACAAACAATATTAATTGACTTGTATCCAAATAAAAAAGTAAAAGCGTTTATTATCAAAGTAAATCAATTATATAGATAATTGTCGCATAAACAATTACATATAATTACTGTAGTATACTACCAATGTTTATTTGTGCAATCCTTGTATAATCAAGCAGTAATTGGTTTAATCCCTTTATCACCTAGTAGTAATTATATATTTTTTAAGTTAATACATGAAGTATAGACAGAATAGATGTTGAATATTGCAGTGAACTTAAGAACAAAATATAAAATCATAGGTGAAAATAAGGAAAATCTATATTTTGTAGACAGAATTTTGCAGACAAGTTAAATTCAGAACAAGATAGATATTTAACAAAATATAAAATGATGAGGGAATACAGGCCTCGACACTAACTTTTTTAGCAGGTGGTAAGCCGGACCACTAGATTTGAAATTTAGGTGGTCCTTCCGGAAGTCAGGTGGTCAATTATCATTACCATATTATTATTTTATTGTTTTTGAATTTTGTTTCTTTGACTGCAGATTTAGAAAAAAAGCTTTGAATTGATGACAAAGATTATTAACCTTTACAATAAAGAAAACAGATATACTTAGATATAGATTTTTTCATCTTAAGTGAAAGTGTGCACCTCCTGCTGTTATTGTGCAGTCATAAGATCAAAGAAATAAACAGTTGTATATTCCAGACATATAAAATATACAGTTGCATATTCCAGACATATGGAACATATTAATTAACGTTACAGTATAGGCTTGAAATACATATCTTAAAGAAATTGGTGATAAAACAAACGAATTTATATGCGATAAAAATAACGATTTTATTTTAATTTTTATATTGAAACTACTACTCTCTTAACTTAAGTTAAGGAATAGTGAAACCATTTGTGTCTGCCTTATTTTCTTACTGTTAATCAAATATTCATTGCTGATACATGGTACGTCTAACTCTTATAATCATGATCAATTATCTTTTATAGATTAACATTTTTAATCAAACTATTAAATTATCTAATTCTTGTCTTTAAAAACAAGGAAATATCTAAAGGATAAAAAATGATACCAACGTTAAATATAACTATAGTTTTACTTATTTTTCTCAAAGCAGAATTTTTACCTCCTTGTTGCTTGTTGGTTGATATTTATTTTTGACATTGAGTATTTCTAACCTTTTGAAGTAATTTAACTGTGGAAGAAATGGATCTCTTATCGTTAAAATAAAGATAAGTAGCAAAGAATTTCATTCCATTTTATTTGATGCCATTATTTAAGTTTCTTAAATTTAAGTTCATCCGATATCCCATACAATATCATAATTACTAGCAAATTAAAGCATCATTTGAATGAATTTTCTACCTAAATCGATATAACAAATTCTTAACTCTTTTAACTTGCATAAATAGAATTTTAGCTACTTAAAATGAAAGTTATTGATGACTTAAGAACTTCTTGAACTAATCAGAGATTTATGAACCGTATACATGTACATGTACAGGACAAATGATTTTAAACACCAAGTATATAACATGTTTTTTGACCAAATCGCCATACTCCCAAATGAGCCTTGCACCAACCAGATAATTCAACTGGTCCAACGGACCAGTGTCTTTTAAAATTAGGTGGTCCTTGCCAAAATCAGGTGGTCTCGGACCACCGGACCACCGCTAATGTCGAGGCCTGGGGAATATAAGCAAAATCGGTATATTGCAGACAAAATTAATGTTGAACTTATCAGAGAAGTTAGATATAGGACAAAACATAAAATTATAGTTGACTTTTAGAAAAATCTGTATTTTGCAGACAGAATTAATGCTGTACTTTGCAGATAAGTTAGATATAGAACAAAATATAAAATGACAGCAGAATATTAGAAAAATCAGTATTTTGCAGACATTATTAATGATGAATTTTGCAGACAAGTCAAAATAAGAGGGATTTTGCAGACAAGTTAGATATAGAACATAATATAAAATGATAGGGGAACATTAGAAAATCTGTATTTTGCAGACAGAATTAATGTTGAATTTTGCAGACAAGTTAAAATAAGAGGGGTTTTGCAGACAAGTTAGATATAGAACATAATATAAAATGATAGGGGAATATTAGAAAAATCTGTATTTTGCAGACAGAATTAATGTTGAATTTTGCAGACAAGTTAAAGAAAGAAGGACTTTGCAGACAAGTTAGATATAGTACAGAATATAAAATGTTAGGTGAATATTAGAAAAATCTGTATTTCACAAACAGATTTAATGTTGAATTTTGCAGACAAGTTAAAAATGAAGGATTTTGCAGACAATTAAGTTAGATATAGAACATAATATAAAATGATAGGTGAATATTAAAACAAGAACGTGTTTGTTAAACACAAATGCCCCCGGCTCAGATTCTTGTCAGTAGCAATACTTCAAAAAATGTTTACCCATTCACTCAGTTATGGACAGAAAAATCGCCAAAAAATTGTAAACACAAGTTTTATAACTTGACAAAGTCATGGCATTTTGTAATTGTGAAAAATATAAGTTGCCAAGTCATTGCTCTGACTTGTGAAGTTGAAAAATATTTAACTTCATGCAAGTTATCTTCCTACCAAATATGAAATACATCTGTCATTAAATAAAGGCTGTATGGGCAAAAGTGTAAAAATCTATTTTGAGCACTGGTGACCTTGACCAAACTGACCCCTAACTCTATCCAAAAGAAGAATACCATGTAAGTTATCTTCCTACCAAATATGAAATACATCTGTCAATAAATAAAGGCTGTATGGGCAAAAGTGTAAAAATCTATTTTTAGCTAGCACAAGTGACCTTGACCCAACTGACCCCTAACTCCATCCAAAGGAAGAATACCATGCAAGTTATCTTCCTACCAAATATGAAATACAACTGTCAATAAATAAAAGCTGTATGGGCAAAAGTGTAAAAATCTATTTTTAGCACAAGTGACCTTGACCCACTAATCCCTACCCCAATCAAAAGGATGAATACAATGCAAGTTATCTTCCTACCAAATACAAAATATATCTGTCACTTAATAAAGGCTGTATGAGCAAATGTGTAAAAATCTATTTTAGCACTGGTGACCTTGACCCAACTGACCACTAACTCCATCAAAGTTTATGTTTCTATCAATTATAAATAGTATCTGTCTATAGAATAAAAAGGTCAATACACCTGTAAAAATGTAAAAATCTATTTTTAACATTGGTGACCTTGACATTGGTAACATTGACCTTGACCCAAATGACCCCATACTACACCCAAAGAAGGAGGTGTTTGTATTAAACTAAGACATCAACTAAAAAATAAAGGCTGTATGAGCAAAAAGGTTTATTTTTTAAACCAGTGACCTTGACCTTGACCCTAGAGACCGCTTACTCCAAAAAAAATTGGAGGACCATCAAAGGTATCCACCTACTAAATATGAAAGATATCAGTAAAGTAATTAAGCAATTAGGAGAAATTTAAGATAAAAAACCAGACAAGGCCCTATTTTCAAAGTGAAAAAAGGGAAATAACTGGGAAATATGGATGACACAGTTATATAATATCATGTGCTTTGTATTGATAAGTAAGTGTGGAAATTATAAAGCCATTGGTAAAGATAGCACTTAAGATATTTCCAACTTGCCATTTTAGGTTAACCATTATTCATTTTCTAAGTGCTGAAAAGGGCAATAACTTGGTAAATATGAAAGCCAGAGTTATGAAACTTGCCCAGATCATGTACTTTGTATTGATTAGTAAGTGTGTAAACTTAGAAGCCATTGGTACAGGTAGAACTTAAGAAAAATCTAACTTGCCGTTCTAGGTTAACCTCGTACGGACAGACGGACCGACGGTTCAATTACTATATGCCCGGGGGGGCATAAAAATCTGTATTTTGCAGACAGAATTAATGTTGAATTTTGCAAACAAGTTAAAATAAGAAGGATTTTGCATAGAACAGAATATAAAATGATAGGGAATTAGAAAAATCTGTATTTTGCAGACAGAATAAATGTTGAATTTATTTTATTTATCAATAATTATTTCTTTTACTTTAAATTAATTGTTGCTTCTGTATAATAATAATCTTTTATTATAGTGACATGTGTTTTCGTACATGAAAATTACACATATACAATGTAAATAAAGAACACCCGGCCTTATAGGCCTATAGGTCACCTTAACAACAGTGTAGAATGCACGTGAGTATTTACAAATGGGCAATTGAAATAATAAGAGTCTGTGTAACATAATTACATATAACAGCTGTTTAGAGGCAAAATTAACGTTTAAACATAACAACAAATGACTACTTTAAACATTAGGAATAATGGCTCTGTATTAAACTTAATTTGTATAGAGTCAGTATAAACACTTATTATCATAAGAGTTGTCGTTATACCGTAACATTTAGTTGAAATTTGTCATAGCTGTTTCTCAAATTACAATATATATCCGTATAATGAATTAAATAAAAGTTAATACAAATGACATTTTTCAAGAAAAATGTGGGTAATAATCGATGATGTGACATGAGGTTCATATATATGTACAACTTTACACAGACAAAATAAAGGATAAAAATCTAAGGTATTTACTGATGAAAATCACCGCATACTAATATATAACATACTACTTCTGATATAATAAGCATTAATAATAAATTTTGCACATTTTCTAGGGCGAGTTTGAATCAAGAAAACAAGTTTGTCTTTGTTTGATTTGCGCATAAATTCATCACAGTTTAAAATGTTTCCAAATATAACAGATCTTGTGTTACTATAAATAATACAACAAGAAAGTGAGTCTCGTCTTCAACTAATCCGCTATTGCACAACTTACACAGTCTTTGTTCAGGGGTATATCTACTATTAATGATTTTAATCAATTTTTAGCCTTTTCAGTTTTTGTATGACTTTTTGTCCTGTGTATTGTTAATGACATTCTAGGATTAAAAGGTGTGAACCAATTAGTAATAAATGATCTGTACCAGTGTTTATTGCTATTTCAAAGTGTCAATACATGTTGTATATTCAATTTGTTTCTCAATGTGATATCTTGGTTAAAATATCTTGAATGACAATAATATTTGTAGTAATAATAATGGTATCATACCTAAATAACAATTTATATTGCCCTAGGATGATAACTTGAGCCTTTGTTTACATAACAAAGACCAATAACAATGCGAAATAAAGTTTCCTTTTAAAAGGAAAAATCCTCGCTTTAAGTCATAATTAACATATGCACTTTCGCCTTCCATATATTTTTGAAAAGTGCCGTACGGCTAGCCAATACAGTGTGTCCTGGCTAGTAGTACGTGACTCACGTACGGCTAGAACTTTTGGCTAGCCGTACGGGCCACTTCCTAAAAAGGAAAGGCTTGCACAGCTGTGCCTTCATCCCAACCCTTTAAAATTGTTCTTTTTTTTGGGTTTCAATTTATTATCACATTTTTTTTTTTTTTAATTACGGTATTTGTATATCATAAAGGGTTTATTTATTATTTTTTTTTTTTGGAAAACCGAATATTTTTTTGTCAAAACGATTTAGATCTATTCTCTATTGTATAAAACTAATAAAGAAAATGATCAATCGTAAAAATATTAACGTGATACTGAAGGAAAACAAGTGTGCACATCTCATTTCCCCTTTTTCGCAGCGAAATCATTCCTTTGCTTTATAGACAAGTAAATGCACTAAAATACTTCGTTACGTGGTACCAATTAATAAGCATGTATCAACTATGATACGGCAAGGTTAATGATATGCATGGGCTATTTTTAGATTAATAATAATAATAATAATAATAAAGACTTTATTTAAAGAGGCAACATAGTTGGGCATGCCCAGTCTTCCCTATGAGCCTCTACCGTTTTTTGTTGTATTGGTAGTTTAATGGTGTAGCTGAGTGACTAGTAATCTTTGAACTGCTTGCATCTGACTTGCCTGATAATACATCATTTAGACATTTGTTGAAATACTCTTTATCAACTGGTGGCCCTCCTTTTTTAGCTACCTTTTCAGCTTTTTTCATTTGCTTAGCAACTTTAAGAAGTCCTTTGTCTGGTGATGGGCCAAATAGTTTGGTTGAAACAGTTGTTATAATAATAATAAAGATTACCTCACCAAGAAGTTAAATTGCGTTCAGTAGATCTAAATATAACTCGATCATGCATGATTTGGTAAGCAGGACCACCCTTTAAAGACGGAATAATACTACAGTCACCATTCTCTATTGTATAAAACTAATACAGACAAAAAAACAATTATAAAAGAAACTAACTTTTGCGTCTTGAAAAACAAATGAAACGGAACAATTTTGTTTATAATTTATAACGGTTTAAACCGATAAATCAAGTAAAAATAGAAATCCTATTTATATACACAAACTGGGATTACCGAAGTAACTAAAATAGCTTAGATTTCCGTAATATTACTCCGCAGTATGACGGAATCGCCCGAATTGTCACGATTGCAATCGGAACTACATCGGCTATTATCATTAATCCGAAGACTGACGGAAAAGGCCGAAAAGTTGCGATTGGCACGATTGCAGCTGGTTTCCTGTTCAATCATGCACCAACAGATGTAAGCAGGAAACCACCTAACCGGAACAAGTTTTCCAGATGAAATGGCTTCAAGCCAAAAAGGTTAGGCAGATCAATGCCACAACCTATAAAAATGAAAATAAAACTTTATGTTATCATATGTCTTGTTAGTGCAGTAGGTAGAGCAACCGTGTCAGGAATGTATTTTACCCGTACAGGCAGAAGTTCGAGTACTGGTTCGACACACTTTTTTTTACTTCAGAACAGTAAATTGTTCAGAAAACATTAAGTTTGACCGTTTTTTTTTTCAATATGAGATCAAATATTTTATTACACTGAGATCAAAAAATACAAAAAGAAAATATAGAAGAAAATAAAAAATATATACTATAAAATATATTATAAGAAGAAAACAAAAAGGAAATCGAAAAAATAAATAAATGATAATGATAAAAAAACAGAGCAAGAAGAAAGAACTATGATTATAAAATGGCACTACGTGGGGTTCGAACCTATGAGTACAAAACACTAAAAGTTACAATAACTTCGATCTACCTGCAGAGCCATAACGGATATACACCAACGATACTGTAAGAATAATGCTATATAGTATATATAAGTGTTTACTTTAACGATATCGGATAATATTCCAGATAACCCTGTTTTTGGACTTTCCCAGGTACCGTTAAGATCAAATTATCATCCTAGGACAGTACATTTATTTTATCAAAACTTATATTTAATTATAGACAAATTGATTACATGTAAACATTCCTAGACATTTAGAAGTTGTAAGGCACAAGGCCTTTTTTTCCTAAATCCAGGTAAAGAGCCAACTTGACCCATTTTTTTTTCACAAAAAAAGATTAAACAGTTTCATTGACATAGTTGTAGTAGCCTTCATTTTGGAGTCACATGCCATTTCCTAACGACCAAAGGGACCCGGCACAGTGTTGGGATAGTGTAAAAAAAGTAATTCTAGAAAAAATATATATATATATAAAGTATAAATTTTTTTCTAGAATTACATTTTTTACACTATCCCAACACTGTGCCGGGTCCCTTTGCTAACGACAGGCGAGGTTTGTGAAGACAGTGATTTAAGCAAAGCCAATCATATCACTTTGTGGAGTTTGGGATAGGGGGTCGCTATTTGCACACCATTTCATCATCATCATCATCATCATCATAATACATATGATTCATCCACATAAGGTGTCATAATCAATACAATAAAATTAATTAGACATTTGTATTCACTGCTAACATAATATATCTGTCCACAGGAAATTGACATTCTATAAGCAAATTATTAAAAAATAACGGCAAATGTACCCCTCTATACTATTTATATTTGCCGTTATTTTTTTATTTACTTGCTTATTGAATGTCAATTTCCTGTAATCTGTCATAATGGTTTGGGATATGTTTACGCACAGGAGCTTGAAATTCTATCAATAATTGCCCTAAAGTCAAATTCCCAAAAAAAATCCATACCTATTTTTATATAGGTATGGATTTTTTTTGGGAATTTTACTTTAGGGCAATTATTGATAGAATTTCAAGCTCCTGTGGTTTATGTCGCGAAAATACATTACATTTGATATTTTCCTTTTTGCAAATAATTTTTTTAACATAATTTGAAGTCTAGTTTACATATCTATTATAAATATATCAAATCATAGCCAATAAATTACTTGCCACTTAATCCTGCTCCAATAATTACTGTATCAAACTTTTTCCATTTTATAGGTCAGACACTCACATTGAGTTTCCCATTTTCACATTACCTGCATTTTCACAGAACCTGTTCCGAGTGTTCGGAGCCGCGAAAGGAATACGCCCATTATCTCTCTGTCATGGTCAGACACGCACATTGATTTTCCCACCGTAATCCTACCTTAAAATTGATTTTTCCTGCTGAAGGTGCTGGACGTGAAGTGGTTGTTGCACACTTGGTTCAAGCGAGGGAATTGGATTAAAACTTTACAAAATGGCTACAGTACCGAGTCATGAATATTTACAACACCCGTATGTATTTTTCATCAGGTAAGTGGGGTTGCATGCTATTTTGAAATTCTTTAATATGCCTATTCCTTGAAGCAATGATAGTGGCACATGCGGTTTAAACCCCCGACATCCGATCAGACTATCGGATGCAAATGAACCCTCTTTGTACATTGTTTTTTGATAGACGTCCAGCAAAAGCTGACTAAGTAGTATGTTTCTAAAAAATAGTTGAAGCAGATGATGAGTTTTTTCCAAAAAAAGCAAAGCAGAATTTAACTGATTTGTCTCAGAGAGACAAGAAAAGTTAGCCTAATTTCCGATCACCAGTTGTATGTTTCTGTTTGAGGACTTTTATGTTTATCCCTTGATGCCAAACGGTCAGATAGATATTCTTGTAATATTTCCTATTTTGACCCTTATCAACTACTATAATTATGGTATGATTTCTGGTATATTATTTTATACCTCAGGTATATTTTAATTACAAAGTGTATTGTTATGATGGTATCAGCAGAGATAAAACAAAATATCACATTTCTGTGGTTAATTGGCATACAACACTACAATACAGAAGGGGTGCCAGGGCTTGTAAGGTCTTATTTTTAATATATTATCTAATTAGTGCAGAGTTTCTGAGACAAACAATGTGAGAACTTGTTTTTTATTTCAAAGTTGATACAATTTAGTAACTAACATAATGGTATTTAACATTAAATGTGACTACACATTTTGTTTGGTGCTTTCATTGATTTGCGCTATTCAATATAAATGGATAAGTTTGTTTTGTCATTTTTACTGGTCACTAAGAGCAGAAACTTACCACATACGCTCTGCTTTTCCGCACTAATTGGAAGTCACCGATATTAAAGAAAAGAAATGAGGTCATTAACAATGCTTACATGGAAATATAGCTGATGCCATCAACTATATGTAACTATATAACTATAGTACTATTATAAGACAAAGAGCAGATGAAACTAAAGACTGAATAATGTTTTGTTCCTCACGTGTAAATGTAAAAGAATAGTCCTGAATGTAAAAAAGGTCAAGGCAAAAAAGCTATATATAAAATTTCAATAAAAATCAGATACAATTTTTTTTGTTCAATTATGTAAAAACACAATGCTTGGTGTAAAAGGAAGTAACTAAGAACCAATGTATAACTTTATTGAAGAAATGATAACTTCTGAGCACTCTGTTTATTCAACTAGACAAAATGTAATTCAAAATTTTGGGTTAAATAAAGTAAGGAAACTGTATTCTTATATACTAGTACAATCCTACACTGGCCTTAGTTGATGAAATTGAGAATTACTACTAGTATTTATAAGTTTAATATAATGTGTCTGTAAAATTGATACACTTAAAATAATGAGAAATACAAGCCAAAAGTTTTATCATTTCTTTATATTTTTATACAATAATTTTTTCATTTGATTCGAATTGAATTATTCTGACAAAACCTAGAAACAACATTATATCAAGTAAGTAAAATACTGATGCACTTATTGCATGTGCATGGATTCCCATGCGACCACATTGCTATGTTGACAAACAATGTGGTCACATGGTTATTTACCTAATAAACTCCTCCCCTCAGTTCAAATTTGAATTTCCGTTGTCATCTGATATTAAATTATAAGAACCTATTTCTTCATACATTTTGCAATTTCTTATCTAGACTGATAGATTAATCAAGATTCATTCAGGCTTCATTCAGTTTTTTTTCATTGGTAACAATTATCATTTTACATCAAATATTTAAAAAAAATATCTCCCTGAGCTGAATATAGTTTGAAAAAATGAGGGAAATCACCCACCAGCCATTATACATAGGTTGGGTCTTTAAGGTCTCAGCTTCAAAACTTCTGATATTACGAAGTTATTGAAGATATAGACTGGTTATGTACATATTTTGAGATTTGACAAGACTTACAATGTAGTGACAGTCTAAGGCGATTTATATGCTCATTAATTCGAATGTGTAAGTTTTAAAGTTCACCAAGCAAGACAAAATATGTATTTTTCAATACTGTGCAAATGTTTGAATTTGAATGTTCCAAATACAATGTATATAATTTGTTATAACAAACTTTTACTCAAGTTCGCGGATGGAAACAAAAATTGATTGGCTACCCCTATATAACAGGGTCTTTTTTGTCTGTCAGGCATTTCATTCTGCTAGAATATCGCCTCTTTAGCATGAAAAGTTGACAAGTAAATTTTAAGGCTTTGGGTCAGAGTACCGCATTGCAACATGGCCAGCGATTGGCTGAACAAAGTGCAGGGAAAACCATATGATTCAATTGGACATGAGGTGATTGGATAAAAATGGGGTATTGGATGAAAATGGGGTATTTTTAAGTATAAAAACTAATTTAGAAAGTAACACTGCATTGTTTTCTGAAGAAATTGAAATATTTCATGACTTGGATATTTGCATTTATGAAAAGTGTATGTCAGTCCTATGATCAGCAGAAAATTTAAACAAAATGGAGGGGGGGGGGGGTAATCCTCTTTGAAGTCATTTTGCAAAAAAAATGGTTGGCTACCCCTATATAACAGGAACATTTTTATGTGTCAGGCATTTCATTCTGCTAGAAAAATCACCTCTTTAGCATGACAACTCAATTTTAAGGTAGGATTAGGGACCATCCTTTGTAATGTGCAAGTCTATGGGAAAATCAATGTGAGTGTCTGACCTTTGGGACCTTTTCTCATAATGTGAAAATGGGAAAATCAATGTGAGTGTCTGACCTAAGTAATGGAAAGTCAAAAGTTTGATACAGTAATTATTGGAGCAGGGTTAAGTGGCAAGTAATTTATTGGCTATGATTTGATACATTTATACTAGATATGTAAACTAGACTTCAAAATATGTTTAAAAAATTATTTGCAAAAAGGAAAATATCAAATGTAATGTATTTTCGCGACATAAACATATCCCAAACTCCACAAAGTAATTAAATCACTGTCTTCAAAAACTTCGCTTGTCGTTAGGAAATGGCATGTTACTTCAAAATGAAGGCTACTTCAACTTATGCCAATGAAACTGTTTAATCTGTTTGTGAAAAAAACACAAAAAAAAACCAAACAAAAAACAACAAACAAATTACCAACAACACAATGAAACATAAAAATGAAGGGATACAGTGTACTGTATCTCGATCTTGATAAAGTCACACGTGTACGTTTACTTAACTAGAACTCTACAAGTCACCTTGTGAACAGTACTGTATAGTCGCACTTATGCATTTTTTCTTAAATATAGGTTATTATAAACACTGCTCCACAGGTGCTTGAAACAAACTTTTGTATGTACTATATATGGGCTATATACATATAGAGGCCGATTATGTAAAATATTTGATTATGTGACTAGCGCCTGTGCACTGCTCTTACAATGTACATGTACCTTTAACTTAAGTGGCATTAGAACTGATTGTTACAAACAATGTTACATCAGGATTAATAAAACTGTTATATTATCAAAAAAATAAATAAATACCATAGACAAGTTTTTCACTGACAGATCAAATGGAGGACTCTGTGATGGATTCTTAAGCATCGACTACAGGTCAAAGCAAAAAAGCTTACATACCAAATTTGGAGTCAATCAAAGTTACCAAGTTATGCTCTGGACAAGCCTATTAAATAAGAAAATTAACAAAGGGCAATAACTCAAAAATCATGAAGTGCAGAGTACAAATTCCTCTTGTAGAAGCACTTCTTCTCAGTAAGGATCTATTATCCTAAGAAGTTTCAAATCAATAGCTTTTAAAGTGTAGGAGAATTGTCCCAGACAAAAATAAAGCATTATAATAACGAAGGGCATTAACTCTAAAATCATGTAGTACAGAGTACCTGTTTTTGTGCACTGCATTTCATCTCAAAAGGATCTATCATCCTATGAAGTTTCATGTCCATAGCCATTGTAGTTTAGTGATGAATAAGCCCATGCAACAACAAAAAAAAAACCTCATGAACTCCTGAAAAAGTTGCTGATATTTCCATTCAATTGGGTAACCTGGGAATCAAAACACTGATTAGACATCTTTTTCTAAGGGTAGATTTTCTTCCCTTTTATATTCTTTTTATAGAATAAAAATCCCAAAATGCCAAACTAAAATATAATTCAGATAGAACAATTATAAATGTGTATACATGTAGACCTTTATACCAATCAATGTAAAGTCCTTCTATATTCTACAGGTTTTATTATCCCCGATTGAAAAGGCAGTGGGGGATATAGAAATAGTCTTCCTCCGTCTGTCCTTTTGACCTTCTGTCCGCCCGTCCATCCCACATTTTTGTCCGGAGCATATCTCAAAAAGTATATAAGGTATCAACTTGAAACTTTATAGGTGGATATATCATATTGTGGAGGAGTGAGCTCAAAATTTAAAGCCTTTGAGATATCAACATGAAACTTCATAGGTTGATCCCTTTCTCAGGAGGTTTGCAGTGTTTAAGAGTGATAACTCTACCCTTCATAATTTTTTATTTATTGCCTTTTGTTATTTTTCATACTTAATTTTTCACCTGAGTGGAGCATAACTCAAAAAATCTTTAAGATGTCAACATGAAACTTCAAAGGTGGATAGATCTTATTGAAAAGGAATGCTGTGTGCAAGAATGATAACTCTACCCTTTATCATTTTTGAGTTATTGCCCTTTGTTATTTTTCATACTTTTTGTCCAGAGCTTATCTCAAAACTATATTTCAAAATTGATGATGTGATGTCATGATGTGATGACGTCATAAGGAGAATGCACGACGTTAGGCGGCAAAATCAGTAAAAAATACTTAAAATCACTTAAAAGGCATGAAATAAAAAGAAAATTTATTTGTTTTACATATAAGATTGAAATATATTTCATTCGTGACCACCAGCTATTCTATTTGCACTTGTGGCTACGCCACTCGTGAAAATATTGCATCTGGTGTTCACTCATTTCAATCTTACATGCAAAACAAACAAATATCCTCTATATAAAGCAAATGATGTCACATCATAATATATGCATGGCAGTGCAATACCATTTACAGAGTCACAAAAGCAGCATGCGTATGTGATAATAATGTTTAATTAACACTTTGTTATTTCTTAATCTAAGGTCTTTGTGCTGCAAGACAGTTACAGAAAAATGGTGAGAAGGTTTTGGTGCTGGAAGCCAGAGATAGGGTTGGTGGAAGAACATATACTTTAAAGGTAAGATCAAGTAAATTATTGAAAGAAATGCTGCAGTTTATGTGATGACTTTATTCAGCAATGGGCTGTATACAAATGAAATGCAGTAATGATGTAAAAATGAAAAAAGTTATAATATGAATAAATTTGTGATTATTAGATGTGTATATCATAGAAAAGTTCAAGAACAGTAAATATAATTAATGAATTTAGCATCATTTTAATGAAGCTTGATCTTTCTAGTGCTTTCTAGTCCACTTAAAGCAGTCTTACTTTGACTGCTTATTGGCTCACCAGAGCCGAAGGCTCAGGGTGAGCTATTAGTATCAAAGGGGGATGCTCCGGCGTCCATCGTCCGTCGTCATGCATCAACAATCGTCTTGTTCTCTGAAACTACTAGGCAGATTTACTTCAAATTTGGTCTGTAGCATCCTTGTGACAGTCACACTTGAATTTGCTCATGTCATTCCAATTGGCCCCTTTTAGGGGTCAGCAGAGCTAAAAATAGAAAAACCTTTAAACATCTTCTTCTACAGAACTAATGTATGGATGATCACCAAACTTTGTCTGTAGCTTTCTTGGGTAGTGTTTTATCAAGTTTGCTCATATTAATTTGGAGTGAGACTAAAAAAAGGATTGGAGCACCACACTAAATACCGTATTCCGGTATATACCGTGCAAGGCGCTTGAATCATTAAAATTGCTAAAATCTTGCTTTTTACCCCAACGGAAATGAACTTTATAGGTCTAATTCAAGCTTTTCACAAACGATTTAATGTATGATATTGAATGAAAAATGTAAAAATCGGTGAAAAAAACGATATATGTCTATTTTGTGATCATGATTTCTGCAAGCGTCTGGAGGTACTGCTCCAATCCTGTATTGAGTTAAATCCATTAATTTGATTGGCCCCAGGGCTTAAAATAGAAAAACCTTTAAACATCTTCTTCTACAGAACTAATGGATGGATGATCACCAAACTTTGTCTGTAGCATTATTGTGTAGTCTTTTATTAAGTTTGCTCATATTAATTTGATTGGCCCCATTTAGGGGCTGCTTAAATTAAAAATAGAAAATACGTTTAAACATCTTCTCCTACAGAACTAATTAATGGATGATCACAAAACTTTGTCTGTAACATTCTTGGGTACTCTTTTATCAAGTTTGCTTATATTAGTTTGAATAGCCCCTTTTAGGGGCAACTAAAGCTAAAAATAGAAAAATGTTCCTTCGAACATCATTTCCTACTGAAATAATTGATAGATGATCACCAAACTTTGTAGCATTATTATGTAGTCTTTATCAAGTTTCTATTAATTTGATTAGCCCCGTTTAAGCTAAAACTTAAATACCTCATGTCATGGCATTTCTTCAGATTATTGTTTAAACATATTCTATGCTCAAATTTAATATTAGAATATATTTACATTCCAACACTGAAAAGCAGTTGTTTCTGGTGAGTGACTCAGGGCTATCATGGCCCTCTTGTTATTTTAATTTTATTACATTTCATTTTTCTGCAGGATGCTGATCATGGAGCTATTGACCTTGGTGGGTCATATGTAGGACCTACACAAAACAGAGTATATAGAATATGTAAAGAGTTAGACCTGAAGTTGTACAATATTGATGAAAATGACTACACTGTTATGGATTTAAGGGTATAAAATCTTAGATAATGATATTAATTTATTATCTACATTTGATGGAGTATTTATAAATCTGAAACAAGTTATTAATGTTTCTTGATAACTTTGTCTTATAATATTATGTAACTTAATTGGATTCCACAAGTGTTGTGTTTAGTCTTCAAATTTCATACTACAGTGGAGCCTTGCTAATCCGAATTTATTCGTTCTATTTTCAATAGTAAAAAACCTTTCGGATCCGGAACCTGTCTACTCCGAATTCCGGACGATTTTTTCAATTTTTTTTCTTATTTTATTCTAAAATTAACCTCTCGGATCCTAACAGATTTTGTCAAATGTCACACCTACATTCAAAATAACAAATAATAGCATATCTTGCAGGTGTAAACATCAACGCCATTGATTTATGTGAGACTTGCGGAAAAACAGTGTTCGAAATTAGCAGTAGTCTGATAGCCCCTGACTACTAAATTTCTCCTCGGGCTACCAACTTTTCACAGTAACAAGCCCGACCAGGCTACTG
>NW_026865458.1:0-131606 GCF_026571515.1 Ruditapes philippinarum | reverse complement strand
AACCGGTAGGGGACTAACAAAGTTTTTCTTATGTTTCACCTGGTGACCTAGTGTTTTACCCAATATGACCCAGAATCAAACTTGATCCAAAAATATATATACATGTATAAAGATTAAGACCAACTTTCATTGAGAGTGGATTCAAAATGGCCCTTCAGAGTATAAGCAAGATTTTTCTTTGATTCAAGTTGGTGACCTGATTTTTTAAATACAGTTGACCTTGATTAAAAATTGGCCTAGGCCAAGAGATCATCAAAAACAAACGTCCTTTAAGTATGTAGACCCTGATTATACAGAAAGTTGATTATATATACACTGGTTCTACAAACAATGGTTAGGTTTCTGTATAGCAAGGTTAAGGGCCATACCTTTGCAGTTTGAATTTTCAACACTTGATTCAATCATGTGCACACTGGAATCTGATTCAGAAAATGCTGAACTGCCCCCAAACAAAAAAAATACTTCAACAAATTATATCAAAATTGTGAATAAATCTGGAATAAATCATGTTTTCCTGATTTGTTAATACAATTTGTTCATGATACATTAAATGAATCATAAATAAATTGTGCTTTTACTGGAAAGAAAAGAACCCCATTTATTATAGATTCATTACAAAAGACAGATTTATTAACCATTGATTACAAACATAAGATATATTCAATACAATTTATTGCAAATTCATTACACTTGAACTGGAATGTATACAATTTATTCATGATTTATTGGAAATAGAACTTTTCCCGACTGCATTTAATACCATTTATTACAATTCATTACACTTTAAAGTTCTGAGATATTCACAAGTTGTTCATGATTCATTAAAATCAGAGATTTTCCAGGATTTATTCAAAATACAATTCATAAGATATTCATTGTACTTCAGATGTTTCATAATTTGCTTATGACAGAATTTTCATTGATGTATGTCCTTTTATTTTACTGTTCATAACAACTAAACCCCTCTCAACTATACAAATATTTTTTTTTAATTTCCCTTTACTCATTACCGTACTTGTTTTTAATCAGTCACTGGAAAATATATATGGGTTTTTCAAGTCTCTTAGTTTAAGCATCACCATATTATTAATTCCATGCTCAGCGCAAAACGTAAAAAAAGAGTCAATTATACAAACTCGTTTACTGTTTTATGTATTGTCCAGGTCAAGCAAATATAACTGGCAAGACGAACTTGTTTGGTATGAGATAAAACACAACACTTAGGTTGAATGAAATAGGGCATTTATTAAATGCCATAAATGACAAATGTTACATAATAACAAACATGACAAATGTTACATAATAACAAACATGGCATGTACATATTTGTATCGAAATAACCAAACTGGGAGGTAAAAACCGCCACAAAGGGAACCTTCTTTTTGTATCGAAATAACCAAACTGGGAGGTAACTGTCAGGCACATTACAGGATATGCTATTGTAAACCAGCAACTGAGTTAATAGACCAAATAATTAGCTGTGAAAATACTTATAACAATTACATTATATATGTATTATTGAGACATCTGACAGTATGCATTATTCGGACTGTTTCAACGTCCAAACTGATTGTAACAAATAGAGATATGAATCAAATTTATAGTTTCAAACTATGTGTAATGGAAAATTGTTACAAGATATACTAGTCATCAATGACAATGAAACTAGAAAAAATTCTTTTTTAAATTAGAAATTAGGAATGGATTATTATTGTATCAGCAACCAGATATCCTTCAATGGTGAACAGCCAAAATTGCATGGCCATGGCTTCCAAGTTGCAGTCATCAAACTTAGCACAGGCCCCTAGCCTGTGAAACTAGTTCATGAAGTGAAAAATATACAAAAATTTAGTTAAATATATAGTAGTATGAATTCAAAACTGAATTTGGGCTAGTAGATTGTAAATTAAAATTTTAAATGCATAGACTGGAGTATGTCAACAGTGCGTGGCACCTTAGACATTTAAACATACACATCTCCTATGTAAGGTATGTGACATTGAATTTCAGTTAGTATCTTCAATTTGCTTAAGTCCTAGCGGATATGCCAATTCTTTCGAATCATTTATTCGTTAAACCTTTAAAATGCATTAAACCAAAATAGATGTAAATGTCAATTTGTTCGCTATACGTTTTTCCAATTATCAGTTAAGACCTAATGTAGAATTGAAATCAAAATTGTAAAATATCTAATTAAACCTTATTTATGCATTTGACCTAAATACATGTGAGTCTGACGTGTCTAATGTTAAATGTTCATTATATGATTGTTGCATGAAAAATATAAATTAATGTATTAAGTAAGGATAAATAGAAAAAGTTTCCATACAAGACTAGACTCTTCCAAAAAATTATTAAGTAACAAGACCTTTGAACAAGATGTGAATGTAAACATTTCTACAATAATACATAAAAACCTTCAGTACAAATGTACTTATAACATTTACATAAATCCATTCAACTAGTGATATTAATATCATGCAGTAGCATGAACTCAATCTGAAATTACATGTATGATTAATTAAGAAACCTGCAGCCTTGTACTGTCAGATTTATAAAACCTTTATGAAGCCAAATTGTGCATATCTGCCACAAGATATACATGAATAGGAATACCGTCATACACATTATTATGGCACGAAAGAAATAAACTTAGGCCTTGCACCGTCAGCAAGGAGAAAACTGCAGCCTTGAACTGTCAGTTATTTGAAAGATTGGAATGACACTCAGTTTGCAGTAATTCACTGTCTTTTTTATAATATCTAAAGAACTGCTGCCTTATACCGACAGATCATAAATTACCAAAATAAAAGTGGAAAACTGTAACCTACAGTATGTATAACGTACTGCAGCCTTTAACTGTCAGTAATTTAAAAGATTGTAATGGCACTCAGTTTGCTGAAATTCACTGCTTTTTCTATATATAAAGATCTGCTGCCTTATACCGACAGATCTTAAATTACGAAAAATTAAAGTGTAAAACTGTAACCTAGATTAATTAAAAACTTATGTATTTAAGACATGATGTGGAAATCTCCCGCGGCCTTTTATAAAGGCTGTCGTTCCTGACTAGATATTGGACATTTTCTTGCGCGGGCTAGTAGGGTTCCCATACATGATTAATTTGAAAAAGAACTTCTGGCATGATGTAACAATGTATCTATGTACAATTAAAATCCAATTTCATATCAAATTAAAGCATCAGCCGTGCTGAGATAAAATAAACTAAGCCAAGCTGACAAGACAGTACATAATTTGAGACTTGAAAACAAATTGCAAAGCATTTAAACTAAGCAATGCACACTATTAAAATTTATGAATGAAGGCAAATCGCGTCAACTAAGCAATGCCTAATACAGCAATGATATGCTGAAATAATAGCAAGGCGTGTAAACTAAGCCAAGCTGACCAGTACAGACAAACAAATGGCAAAGCGTGTCAACTAAGCAATGCCTAATACAGCAAGGGTATGCTGAAATAATAGCAAGGCGTGTAAACTAAGCCAAGCCGACCAGTACAGACAAACAAATGGCAAAGCGTGTCAACTAAGCAAAGCCTAATACAGCAATGGTATGCTGAAATAAAAGCAAGGCGTGTAAACTAAGCCAAGCTGACCAGTACAGACAAACAAATGGCAAAGCGTGTCAACTAAGCAATGCCTAATACAGCAATGATATGCTGAAATAATAGCAAGGCGTGTAAACTAAGCCAAGCTGACAAGTACAGACAAACAAATGGCAAAGCGTGTAAACTAAGCAATGCCTAATACAGCAATGGTATGCTGAAATAATAGCAAGGCGTGTAAACTAAGCCAAGCTGACCAGTACAGACAAACAAATGGCAAAGCGTGTCAACTAAGCAATGCCTAATACAGCAATGATATGCTGAAATAATAGCAAGGCGTGTAAACTAGACCAAGCTGACAAGTACAGACAAACAAATGGCAAAGCGTGTAAACTAAGCAATGCATAGTACAATAATGGTATGCTGAAAGAATAGCAAGGCGTGTAACTAAACCAAGATGACAAGACAAGTACAGAATCTTTTTCTGGTTTATAAAAGGTGTAATTATTAGCTCAGCAATCTGAATACCATTACTTCTTATGTCATTTCAACTGCCTTGGGCAATAAATATGAATTTCCTTGAAGCTGTGTAAAACATGTATGCCAACATCAGTTTATTCATTATCTGACTCAACCTTGAAAACTATGAAACATGTAATGAAAGGCTGCTAATGTACTGATAAAAGCATTGTCTTAGGTCCCAGGTCCGCTTGCACTATTAATTCAACGATAATGATTGCTCCCTTGACTAGTCTTGGTTTTTGCAGGATTTACTGGACATTCTTGGTATTTGGCTTTTCCTTGTTGTGGACCTGAATAACAGGTGTAAGGAGAATTTGTGGCCGTTTCATCTGAAAAATATGAATTATTTTGTCATTAAGGTAGACTAAATGTATGAAATGTAATTGATTATTAAATTAATTCTGATAGGATAATTATGAGTGAACTATAAACTAAATCACACTCGCACTGACTGTAAACTAAACCATGTGTGAATAAATAAGTGTGAACTGTAAATTAAATCACGCAGACATGGGCTTTAAACTAAACCATGTACAATAGGATATGTGTGAACTGTAAACTAAAGCACACTCACATGGACTGTAAACTAAACCATGTGTAAATAGGCGTGAACTGTAAACTAAAACACGCAGACATGGACTTTAAACTAAGCCATGTATAATATGATAAGTGTGAACTGTAAACTAAATCACACTCACATGGACTGTAAACTAACCATGTGTAGAAATTAGGCGTGAACTGTAAACTAAATCACGCAGACATTGTCTATAAACTTAAGCAATGTATAATTGGATATGCGAGAACTCTAAACTCAATCACACTCACCAGGAGTGTAAACTAAACCATGTGTAGAAAATATGCGTGTAAACTAAACCATGTGTATCCTCGGTAAACTAAATCACTAAGACATGGTCTATAACCGGAGCCATGTATCATGGGATGTGTGCGAATTGTAAACAAAATCACACTTACATGTACATGTATTATAAAACTATGTGTGAACTGTAAACTTTATCAAGCAGACATGGATTATAAACCAAGTCATTTATCATACGATGCGTATAATTATAAACGAAATCACACTCACATGGATCGTCAACTATATTGTGTTGAAAATGTGTACTAAATGTTAACTAAGTCCCGCAGACATAAAACTATATATTAAGCCATGTATACTAGAATATGTATAAATGCAACTAACACGGACTGTAAACTAACCTTGTGTTGTAATCGTGTTTAAACTGTTGTAAAACCAGTCATAGAATTTAACACTGGTCCTAGGCCAGTGAAAATTAGTTCAGGTCAGTGTAAATTTAAAGAAAATTTGATTAAGTGTATAGTAGAATAAATTCAAAATTAGAATTCAGAACAGTAATTTTGAATCTTAAATTCAATGACTGAAAAAGAACAAAACAGTGAAACATGAATGTATGGAAATTATAAACTAACTCACACTTACTGTATTTAGTTGGAGTCAACAAAAAAAAAAATGTAAAATTAAAAAGAAATAAGGCTAAATCGCTCCAATCTGGACTGTTACTTAACATGTTGCTAACTAATACTGCTATGATGATGTGTGTACAAATGTATAGTAGACTAGCAGAAAATCAACATGTACTATTATCTACTCTAATTAGAAGTTTGTGTGAACTGTAAATGAATTGGAAATAAGTGATAACTAACATGACTAATATAGAATTTCAATTATGTGTCCAGGAAAAATTATGTCTGATTAATACTGCATTCTTGTACATTATCATTAGGAGAATAATTGATGACCAACAACAAACCCGGCAATGAATAACCTTATATATTATAAATATAAAGAAATTTACTCACTGATAAAATTAAGTAGATCTACTTTGAGTCATAATCAAAGCTTATTATATTAATTTGTTAAGACAAAGCAACAAACCTAGACGTCATCTGTTCATAGTTTGTATAACAGGGCAGGCAGACAATGCAGTAAAATACTGACTTTAGTACAATATAACTTAAAGACATAGTAAACAAAATACTTATCTTTTGAAATTGTCTGACAAATGAAATGCTTCGGGGCGGCGACCAAGCTGCTGTTCTTATCTCATTGAGGAGACGTAGCTGATCAGAGTAAACAGGTGGCATCCATCTGGTGTAAACAGGTAAATGTTGTTTAGACATGTCAACCATGAACCATTTATTCGCCATAAGTATGATCGTTTATGTTTGTTTTGGCATTTGTACAAAACTTGAACTGTTGAACAATGGTAACTTTCAGGACTCGTAAATAGTATGGTATCTACGAAATCTGTAATATGACGAGCAACGTTTTGTGGATAAATTCTGATTTGTAAATGTCATTAGTTCCAACAGTGTCCAAAGGCCGGCACAACTGTTTCCCGACTGATGATGTCTCAAACTTTCAAAGCTCCCAAAAAAGTTGCATTTCTACAAAAATATGTCTGTGAAAATTAAATCCATATCGTAGATTACAATCGTTCTGTCTAAATTCCCGAGTCTCAAATGAGGTGAAATTTAATAACGAATGTAGAAATGTTCATTTGATAATAAATTGTATCCTGTTACGATATCCTGCCCGTGTTGCCGTGAAATGAATTGCCATTTTCGTCACGAAATTGAATATGAAACGGGGGACACCGTCCCTAAAATTCGCTCCCAGCAGATTAATAAGATAACTGTTCATAGTAATACGTAATTAGTTCACTTTAAATAAAGCTTATGACTTCAAAAATAGATAAATTTTAGTAAACAGAAAGGCGAGAATCATTCCTCGCCAAAATTATTTCTTTGTGATAGATCTAATGTAATCATTGGTTAATTAACATCACATGATTTAAGTCTTGATATCGATTGGCTAAGACGTACTTGGCTAAAACCTGACCCGTAACGGCTAAAACCTGACCCGTAATATTCTGTACAGTAATGAGTATAGGGACAGAACAATGACATAAATTATTTTATGTGGGCATAAAATCTATTAAATATGTTTAACTAATTTGCATGTAGATTTTATTTTTGAGTGATCAAGATCAGTTTTTGTCTTTCTTATTGTTAATACGCAATCTGATCCATACCCACGGCTTTTTATGATTAGATCTATCATTATCAGTAAAAAAAACTGTCGAATAGATTAACGTATATGCGTAAAAAGGTAAAATGTCGTAAAAAAGCGACTTAATTCTCTCGGACTTAACATCTGTTGTTAGTTTATTGTTTTGAACAGCATGGCTCCCAGCCGCGCGATTAAACGATAAGATCTTGCAGGGAACTGCAGCCTACCGAGCGCCCCCTATCAGCCGACAACAGAACAAGATTAATAGGAAACGAAATTTTTTTGCCATTTCAGAAAAAAGATATCTTACCATACAAACAGTTTTCTTTCTTTTGGATATAACTAATGTCAGAAACAAACTAACTTACAACAGATTTTGTCATTGCAGCTGCAAAATTAGGAACTTTATACAATACTATAGTAGCTAGGAATAACATTTCGTTTGCATTAATTCTATGCATAGGAAAAAGGCGGTTATTTTGGAAGATGAAAACTTGTGGTGTTACACAAAAATATGGATAAAAAACAATATCAAGGCATCTAGACTACTGATAGATGGTATACTGATAGACGGTAAGTTCAACATTTTCTTTTCGTTCTAGTCATACCTTCTATAGATCAAGATCATATGTAAGTTGGCAAAAAATAAAATTTACTGGAGTAATGTGCAGATTAGGATAACCATCGATTCGCCCCATAACGACTCGCCCCATAAAATGACGATTCGTCTCCCCCCCCCCCCCCCCCCCCCTAATGGCACCACCTTAAATTAAACATTTTTTTTTATTCATTTGATTTGGATTGAAAAATATTGATGATACAAGATACAAGTTTTAAAATATGCACGCATGTACATGCATTGTTAATGAGGATATCTATGTACAGCCCATTTTAAAAACATAAATCTGCATTGTTTAATTCACACTGAGCTCATCTGCACATTTGAATGCGATGAAAAATGATGTTCTTTTTTATTTTAAGTGACTTCAGAAGACTATTTTTCTTTTACTTAGTTATCTCGCAGAAAACTGAAAGGAGCAGCAAAGAAAGGACAGAGCGTAAAAATCAGCAACTCTGATGAGATGGTAAAAAGCAGATGAACGGGAGATAATAAAATGCAGATGGACGGCTTCTTTGATCGTGAAGAGTTTGCTATTAGTTATGGGACGAGGGCATTCCAAGGAAATGACATATATGAGTCTTTGAAGCGTACGTATAGGGCTACATATATATTAATCATTTTAAAAACGACAATGTGCTTTTTAAATATTAAGTACTAGTAAATGATAAAAAATAATACTTTTCAATCTGAATTTTTTCATGTACATATAGTAATTCAATGTCATAGCCTTTCAATTTCGTTTTAAATTTAATTGAAGCAAATGGTAAAAAACTGAACTTGCTACAAAATATTTCTTCATTCCTCTTGAAAATGAAATCGAACATTCACCTGTTTGTTTTATCAACAAATATTTATCTATCACCAGACTTTGTGAAATAATTTAAACTGCTGGTTTTTATTCAATATAACATGTACAGTCCAAAGTGGTTGAGTCCTTTAGTGTATTTGGCTCGAGTTGAAATTCAAATTCAGATTGTATTGCAAATAGAACAAAAATATATTATACTTTTTTCAGAGCGATATGTCAGAAGTCTAAGTTTAATTTTGATATTTTATTTATAAATATGATACTTTTTATGAGAATTTTATTTTCTATTTCAGAGTATGCCATTCATTGCCTCATATAGAGATTCAACATTCAATGATTATAGGAATAAAAAGGTGTAGCTCCAGACAGACACTGAAAAGGAAGGCAAAGATGTTTTCAGACTGACATAAAGCCCTGCTGGTTTCTAAAACTAGAAATATATTCCTAACAGCAAGCACGAATATTTCCAGAATTATTCCCCTTTACGTGTTTACCTGACATTACCTGTTTTATTTGCAGGGATATTTATGAAATGAGCTATGCACGTACATTATGAGTTTTCAATGTTTGATGTGGTGGCACAGATTTTTTCACAAATTTTAATCTTGTTGTATGTTCTTGATTAATCTAGTCAGCTTTTGTTTGTAAAAAATAAAAGAAAAATAAATAAAATTTATCAAGATATGTTATTATTATTATTATTTTCATATTTTTCTCCGGAATTGACACCATCATTGGAACCTGCATTTATTCAAAATCCATTAGATGAATATAAGCAGGCAAGCCTGATTTGTTAATGATTCATTAATACATTGAATTTCGGTTTATGGAAGAAGAAAAAATACAATTTATTAGTGATTCATTAACAATTTATTTGCAATTCATTAATGAATCAGTTGGTCAGCGAACCTAATTTATTGCCAATTGATTAACCTGATTTGTTGATAATTCATTGACTAAGTCAAGAAAAGGACCAAATTCATTTGTTAACCTGATTTATTAACAATTTATAATAAGTTGGTAAATGGACCCAATTCATTACCAATTCATTTCACTGATTTATTAACAATTTATTCATAATGCACTGGCTCATTTGCATGTCATTTCCATCTATAATAAATTGGGAATAAATGGTAAATTTGTTTATCATTTATTATACTGATTCATTCCTATCTTTTTTTTGTTTGGGGGCCGCTAGAAGTGCTTGTTGAATCCATACCTTCATTCTCTTCGGAATCATCAGCCACTAAATATACAAAGTATAATTATGACCTCACATTTAGCTTTAATGAATGACAACCACTCCAGCATACATGTATATGATTATGTATAACAAGAACCTTTATTAGTGCATGTAATATCAATTTATATATGGCAAGCATGTTTTCAAATTTAATTTGTTTACGATGATTATTAATATTTTTTAGATTTTTATATAATACAAAATGAGTGTACTGGATATGACGGCCATTCGATACATATCAAAGAGGTCCTGATATCGCCAAAAATATTTAGATTGTCTACTCATTTTTTTTTCATTCGTCAGTTTATATGAATAATAAATATTAAATTACTGCAACAAGTGCAAAACATTTAAATATATAAATTTTATGGCGATAGGATTTCCTATTTTGACTAAGTCAAGAACATAGTTTTTAAAACAGGTTGCATGTAATAAATTCGTGTACTTGAATATACCAGGATGAAAAATTCCATTGACAAGAAAAAATAAATCTTGTTCCGTTCCGTTCCGTAGAATATCATTATTCTATGGGTTATTTATACTTTGCGGAACGAAACGGAACAACTGTTTGCAGTCCCGAAGATTTTATATAAATAATATCCATTTAGAAGTGGGTTTTCAGATGGTTCAGTTCGAAAAAGCCCTTGATCGACTGTTCGCTAGGCAATTTCAATATTTCATAATTATTATTTAATATATTTACATATTGGTAAAAAAATGCTGTGCCCCGTGTGGTGCCTCAATGTTTGTTCCGTTCCGTTCCGCAAAGTATAAATAGCCGATATTATAGAGGCTTTTCAGTTTTCGTGGTGTAGGAAGACATCGGGTGCGCCTATGTGTTGTTTCAGGCACAAGTGGGAATCCCAGTAGAGCAATCACCATGACAGAATTTAAAATTCCTAGTGGACAAGTAATTCCCAACAACTGCAAGGGGCAAATAATTCCAAGTCAATTTTGTTCGTTTGTTTCATTTTACGCCTTTTTCCAACAGTATTTCAGTCATATAGGAGGGTAGTTTCTTAATCATCGTTCCTGGAGAGTTCCACCAGTACTAGACTACCTTCCTCCACGCTAAACTACCAAAGCATCTCCTGGGGATCGAACCCACGCCAGAGGTAACTAGATTAGAAGTCATCGACTCTAACCCCTCGACCACGGAGGCGGTCTCCCAAGTTAATTACTTTTATCACTCTGCCACAGGTGGCCCTGGGAAAAAACAGATTTCACTCCTGTATGCAAGTTGGTGTAACAATTCCAAAGCAAATAGAACAGTAGTACCAAGGCAGGGCATGATATGCTACAATGATTTTTTTTACGTAATTAAAAAGAATCTTTCATTAGAAGATCAGACCGATTCATGTTAAACACCCCCACTCACCCAAAGAATGGTGGAGGGATTTTTGTTCCAAGGTCCACACCCACCCACTCTTACGGTGGTAGAGAGCAGGGTTGGGCCATTTTTTACTCTAGGGTAATGATTGATTTAACTTTAGTAGAAGTCCATTAAACAATGCTTCATGCCATTTCATCAACTAGTATGCTCTGGGCATTGTAGTTTCATACAAGACCAGGATATGTTTTCCAATATATGTTAGTCTCCATTGATTTGCACATTGATTCATCATGGTTATAACATTTCTGCCTAGTAGTTTTAATTTCTTTCCATCGGGTCAAAAGAGACAGAGCGGACACAAAATTGCAAACGGATGAAAGACAATTGCATAATATTATACGCCCAACTTTTTTTACAGCTCTATAAAAAGTTAGGCATATAAAAAGTTAATAAAAGTTAATATACAAAAATTAAAACCGTGAAATCTTAAAAAGAATTTATTGAGAAATGTGATAAAACACACATGATTAAAACAAGTTTTAACATAACTTTTAAAACTTGTAAGAACTGAATAAAATGTAAAACAATTTAATTAACAGGTACATATGGTGCTGAAAATTCATCATGATTAAATATAGATATAAAAATCTCCAACATTCAGATGCCAAAAGTTGATTAATATTGTTTACCTAAATACATGATTTGAATCAAGATCATTTGTAACTGTAAAAATCCATTAAAATAATCATAATCCTTTTTTATGCCTAAAACTACCTACAAATCTTAACATGTTGTATTTATACCCTCTACAGATTTAATAAATGCCAATTCAACGCTCAAAAGTCCTAAATCACAAATTCAATGTTCAGAAGTTCTTTAACGCTAATTCAATGTTCAAAAGTCCTATAATGCTAGTTCAATGTTTTCAGAATTCTTATAATGCCAATTCAATGTTCAGAAGTCCTAAAACGCTAATTCAATGTTCAGAATTTTTATTATGCTAACTCAATGTTCAGAATTCTTATAAAGCTAATTCAAAATTCTTATTCAGTGTTCAGAAGTCCTATAAAGCCTATTCAATCTTCAGAAGTCCTGTAACACTTATTCAATGTTCAGAATTCTTACGCTAATTCAATGTTTTGAAGTCCTATAAAGCTAATTCAATGTTCAGCAGTCCCTTATAACGCCAATATATAGTTCTGAAGTCCTATAACTACAACTACATGCATATACACAGAATTAAAAATAACATTAATTATACATTCAGAATAACAAATATGTCTAAATTAGACTATTTTATATGAAAATGAGTCATCAGTTAATCTAAAGATCAAAATCTTCAGTATGATATATACTCTAGTTTAAACTTAATCTCATATCCTATACTGGTTGGCGAGATAACCTCTACAATAAATCAAAGTTTATTTTGAATATATTTATCATCTTTATGTTTATTTACAATTATGACCCTCTTTAACAAACTTTAGTTATATTTTACACAACATTGCATCAATTTTTAGTGGTGCATAAAATAATGCTCATTTTATGGTAGTTTAATATATAATATCAGTGTCTGTCCAGCCCTCATTGGTTAACCATTCAACTGAATATTGGAATAAATATTAAAACCATTAAATGAATCAATTAGTGTTGGATTTTTGAATCTATGGGTTGGTGTTATCCCTCCAACCAGTGTTCAACTAACAAAAGCACCAAATAATGAGAAATTTACTTAATAATTCATGTCATCATATAAAATTCATATTAAACAAACCACATTAAAACAGTTTACCTCTTTCAAATATTTTTTTCTCTGGTTAACAAAAAATACAAATTGTTTAACAAAATTACGTTCAAAAATGTTATTTAATCTCAAACATTTCATTCAATTCTATTTACAATCATTCTACAGAAATGGTACTATAATACGATGTTTCCTTCTATGAAACTGTGCTTTCCCTCCCTGAACCTATCTCCCATCCTTTTAACTATGCTTCCTTTTATTAAATATGTTAACCTCCAAGAAACTGATTGTGCTTCCCTCCTTTAAATTATGTTCCACTCCTTAAAACTATGTTTCACTCACTAAAACTGTGTTTCCCTCAATGAATCTCGTTCACCTCACTAAAAATGTGTTTCCCTCACTAAAACTTGTTTACACTCACTAAAACCATGTTTCCTGCCTTAGAACTTTGTTTCCCTCCCTAATACATTGTTTCCCTTCTTGAAACTATGTTTCCCTCCTTAAAACCATGTTTCCCTCCCTAAAACCATGTTTCCCTTCTTAAAACTACATTTCCCTCCCTAAAATCAAGCTTTCCTCTTTGAAACTGTGTTCATCTCAAAGAAAATTGTTTCCCCACCCTAAAATTGTGTTTCCCTTCTTCAAGTGTATTTCCCTTATTCAAAATCTTGTTTCCTTCCATGAAACTCTCTTTAACTTAAACATTGAAAAACAATTAACATCATTAACAAGAGCTGTCGGTAGGACAGCAACGCTCGACTATTCTTAGTGCTTGATAGTAAAAAAAATGCTTGATACAGTTACCTCCTCCTGTTTACAGGTTGGGGTCATGATGGTGAACAAGTGTGCAAAGTTTCAAAGCCATATGTCAATGGACTTTGAAAATATTTGAACTATTACAAAAACTTTAACGTAAATTCTAAGTCGAAAAAGGGGCATAATTCTGTCAAAATGCTTGATAGAGTTACCTCCTCTTGTCTACAGGTTGGGGTCATGATGGTGAACAAGTGTGCAAATTTTCAAAGCCATATGTCAATGGACTTTGAAAATATTTGAACTATTACAAAAACTTTAACGTAAATTCTAAGTCGAAAAAGGGGCATAATTCTGTCAAAATGCTTGATAGAGTTACCTCCTCCTGTCTACAGGTTGGGGTCATGATGGTGAACAAGTGTGCAAAGTTTCAAAGCCATATGTCTATGGACTTTGAAAATATTTGAACTATTACAAAAACTTTAACATAAGTGGTTACGCCGACGCCGGGTGACTGCAATAGCTCTACTTATTCTTATCGAATAGTCGAGCTAAAAATGAGCCACGTCACGACAAAACCAACATAGTGCGTTTGCGACCAGCATGGATCCAGACCAGCCTGCGCAGTCTGATCAGGATCCATGCTGTTCGCTTTCAGTTTCTCTACTTGTAATAGAGTTGGTAAGCAAACAGCATGGATCCTGATCAGACTGAGCGGATGCTCAGGCTGGTCTGGATCCATGCTGGTCACAAACCCATTATGTTGGTTTTGTCATGACGTGGCTCAAATGTGTTTATAATAGTAACACTGACCTTGAACTATCTAATGGTAAGCTACATGTAATGACCTTTGAAACATTACTGATACATGTATAAGGTCCTATATTTAGAAAAAAAAATGAAAATATTTTTATGGAAAAGGCAGTCAACAAGATTCTCAAGTTTTTTCAATTTTACCCGACATATATAGACAAACATACATAAAATCTTACATCACTTTTTTTACACATCATGATAGGCACACAGTAAGCCTGTGGGGAATTAATTCCAGGTATAATTTAAATATCAAACATAATTATTTTCATGTTTTGGGTAGAATTTTTACTTTAATAATTCAAATAATTCTAAAATTTACATGCTAATCACCTTTGTCTGCTGTTAACATCGTGATAAATTTGATACCCCCTTTAGTTAATAAGACATACCACAATAAACTCAAGTTTAAGTTGTTGTAATTCTACAATATTTTTAAACAAATTTTACCTTAATAAACCCTTTCTTATATTTTGTTTGACAAAGAACCCCATACACTTTTTTTGTCAGTTTCCATTTTTAAATAACTTAGCTTTGAAAAATGAGGTATTCTTAAATTTGGCATTTTTTGGTGTATCAGAACACTCAAAACTTAACTTACTAGAAATATTCATGAATAAATTATACACAGACACTATACATTCACTTGATCATACATATTTTATAATACAATGAAAAAACATAATAAAACACTATTTCAAACAAGTATACAAACATTATTTTAACAAACATGTGTAACAAGATATCTCAAAATATTCATTGTTAGGTTTAGTATTTCCTAAATCATCTCTTTAATCAACAAGTGTCCCTACATTACAATCAAGTTTCAAACTGAAGAGAAATAGTTGGGTCATTTTTTCAATCCAAGCGAAGTTTCAATTGGAGAATAAAAAAAAAACAAACAACAAACACCACAAGTAATTAATTTTATGTCCACACATTTCTAATATACATAATTCTATATAAAAAAATATCTTTCATTTCTTGTGGCAGAGCAGACACAGGTCTTGTAATCTGTACTGAATATTTATTTCAATGATATGGCATTTAAGATATAATGTGCTCCCTTTTTTCATATTTGAAAGTTTGAAGTAAAACATTCAATAGTTTATAATTATACTGACTTTCTCGGATAAAACTATTTCACTTAGTTTGCAGGATAAAAATAAAAAGAATAAGAGGACAGATTTTTTTCAGTAACTTCACTCAAGATCATATCAGGTTCAGTTGTGCACATGTTCAAACAGTTCAAACCAAAGTCAATCAAGAACATCTCACAAAAACATCATTACATTAATTTATTGTTTTGATATAAAAAGAAATCTTAGAAGCTAGGTATAATAAGTTTCTTTTCCAACTTTTCAACACATATCTAATCTAAAATACATCAATTAATTTCAAGCAAAGACTTTCTTTGAAGACAAACAAGTAAATTAAAAACCCTGATTTCTAGCACTTGGCCAATTTTTGACTCGAGATTTTCATGTATAAATAATCTGTTCAACTGGTCAACTTTAAAACGTTTCTTTCTGTACATTTAAATTCATATCTTCCCAGTAAAGAGTACGTTTTACAGAAACATAGATACTTTAGAATATATATATAATACTATATATAATGAACCTCTAGCATGCATGTACATAAAATATAGAAATACCAATAAAACACTTAACAAGAGGGCCATGATGGCCCTGAGGTCGCTCACCTGTATATAGGCTCCCAGAGCGGGACCAGTTTAAACCCCAGGGCTTTTATTTGACCAAACTTGGAAGACACCCTTTAGAAGATGTTTCATGATGTTACGTTTTTACTAATGAAAAACAATGATCTCCTTTTCACCCCTCCCCACTCCCCCCCCCCCCCCGGCAGGGGCCAAATTTAACCCAAGGGCTTTTATTTGAACAAACTTGGTAGACACCCATAAGCAGATATTTCATTTTAAACATCTAAGCTCTAGCTCATTGGGATTTTTGAAAGAGAATCTTTTTAACTATACACATATAGTTAAAAACAAAGACACCCCTGGGGCGGGGCCAGTTTGGACCCCAGGGCTTTTATTTGAACAAACTTTGTAGACACTTACTAGAAGATGTTTCATGCTTAATATCTAAACTCTAGCTATTTGGGTTTTTTCAAAGAAGATTTTTAAGTTTTTACTATACACATATCAGGAAAATCAATGACCCCCGGGATGGGGCCAATTTTGACCCCAGGGCTTTTATTTGAACAAACTTGGTAGACACTCATAAGAACATGTATCATGCTTAATATCTAAACTCTAGCTATTTGTTTTTTTTCAAAGTAGATTTTTTAAGTTTTTGCTATACACACATACGGAAAATCAATGACCCCGGGGCGGGGCCAATTTTGACCCCAGGGCTTTTATTTGAACAAACTTGGTAGACACCCATTAGAACATGTTTCATGCTAAATATCTTAGCTCTAGCTCTTTGAGTTCTTTAAAAGAAGATTTTTTAAGTTTTTACTATATGCATATAGGGAAAATCAATGACCCCCTGGGCGGGGCCAATTTTGACCCCAGGGCTTTTATTTGAACAAACTTGGTAGACACTCATTAGAAGATGTTTCATGCTAAATATCATAGCTTTATCTTTTTGGGTTCTTTAAAAGAAGATTATTTAAGTTTTTACTATATGCATACACATGTATGGGGAAAACCAATGACCCCTGGGGCGGGGCCAATTTTGACCCCAGGTATTTTATTTGAACAAACTTAGTAGACACTCACTAGAAGATGTTTCATGCCAAATATCTAAGCTCTAGCTATTAGGGTTTTTTACAAGAAGATATTTAAAGTTTTTTCTTTCGGTTGCCATGGCAACCAGAGTTCTGCATGGAATTAAATTCCTTGAACACTTTTTAAAGGTGACCACCAAAGGAACATTCCTGTGAAGTTTGGATGAAATTGGCTTAGTGGTTTATGAGGAGATGTCATTTATGGAAGTTTACGGACGGACGGACAACGGACGGACATATGAGGACGTAAAGCGATCACAAAACTCACCCTGTCACTTTGTGACAGGTGAGCTAAAAACAGGACAAAATTCATTATGCCTAGAAGTTAAGGTCAGAACATAGTTTGGCTTCTTTTTTTCAAATACAGATGAAACTATTCTCTGTGATTCATTTAAGTACTGTTTCATCATATAATATAGAATAAAATTGTTTGTGCTGGTAAAAGAACCTTGCAAAATATCTTCACCTCAATTTACATTTATGCAAGTGGGTATACATTAAAAAATATACATAAAACATTACAGATTTGCCCATTAAGTACAGTAAAATGAAAACTTGGAGTTGCTTATTAAGGCCAGCATAATCTGATTTTTGACTTGCTCTTCTGTTTTATCCTAGGCATTTCTAAGCTTGTCTGTCTGATACTAATGTGGTAAATTCTTGAAAATTTCCATTTGTCCTTACAGGCTGTGGGATAACCTAAGTAATATGGACAATTGATTTTACCGCCTCTGCTTATTAATTGTATTACAAATTCACTACATGAGAATAAAGTTCATCATATGACACAAAGTGCCCACTGAAGACCAATTCACTTTAATGTAAGGCTTTATATTATATAAGCCTATTTTGCTAAAACCTTAAAAACGAAACTGTTTCTCTCTAACCAAGCATGGCAAGTACTTTCCAAGTCACTGTAACCGACACCAAACTATATACCTAGATATAAAAACAATTTAAAATATTCAGCCTAGTACTAATCCTGATACATGACTCGTAATTCATAAATAAATAACTTCCAGATACCATCAAGCAAACACATTTGCTTCAGTTAACAGTATCTAAAAATAAATTAAAATACAAATTTCCTACAATTCTTTGCACCACACTGACAAACCATTCGATAGGGGTCAGTTTGCTGACCCTGTTGACCCTGTGATTTCTGAGGACTAGATTTCGGTGTATTTTTAGAATCTCCCTTTTCAGTAGGCAAAGATTCAACTGCACCATCTCCATTTATGTCACCAATCAATAACTTATTGTTCTGTAAATCTCCTCCAATGTCTCCATTTTGTACCTCTTTCATTTCCAAGTGTGCCTCGGATCTGTCATCAGCATTGAGATCAACAGCTATGCTTTCCCCTTCTAGACTCTCCTCTAAAGGAGCTATAAATACACAGGAAAACATTAACATGATTTTGGTCACCTCCAGATTATTCTGTAAAACATTTGTTACAGAATGCATGATGATATACAGTGAAGAATCATACATCGAAAAAGAATCTGCTTATTGAATTTTTAGACTTCAATCAATTTATCTATGGAAAATCCATTTCAGATACAATCAGTTTTGAAAATTTACTTATCAAATCATAGCGCAACTACATGCGTAAGTACTGATACTTTTGATAAACAGAAAAAAATCTAAAATAATATGCTAATTAAAAGGTTTATTTCAAGCATACTTACAGTGCACTTTACTGGACATGTAGTCAAACGTTAGCTCCTCGCCCTTTTCAATGTCACGTCTTGAGAACAATGCTATTCTCGGCAGTCGTGGATCCAATGTATTGATCCATACGCTGTATACCTCCAAGTTAGGATCACACTGAAATGGGACAAGAAGTTGATTGCCATAACAACAGTGGCTTTTAACCTGCTGAAGCCAGAAGTAATTAGTCTTTGCCATCAGTTAAGAGTTCGAAAAACCTAGCCTGCACATAAGTGCAGTTTGACCAGGCTCTATACTGCTGACTAATTTTTGATATCCCAAAATAATTATTGAATTGGAAATATAAGAGAATTGAAATTTAGAAAATCAGAATGGTTAAGGCTGAAATAATGCAAACAAGAATTTGTAACTGTATTATCAGTGTCCCCTGCCTCGGGGAAGTTTTCTATGAAGCAAACTTAAGTTTTATTTCAAAAGTTTGAGGTATAGATCTGGACTTTACGTGCAAAATCTTGAGAAATGCCAGGTCTGAACATGCAACAATAAGTTAACTAGAAATGTGTCCATAGGACACGGATGCCCCCACACGCCACTGTTCTGTCAATCTTATGACTCTAGGTCAAATATTTTTTGGACTACATGTGCCACAAGTTGAAAACTAAAAATCAACAAAGGGCATAGTATATAATGAAAAAATCAACAAAGGGCCATAATTCTGTTAAATTTGGTTGCAGCAAAAATTCCTTCCTTTACTGCCATCTACACATTAAGGTTGTTCATCCCTGGAAGTTTAAGCAAAATCTGCCATCCGGTTTAAACGGAGTTGCATTCACAAAATTTCTACATAGTATATATTGAAAAAATCAACAAAGGGCCATAATTCTGTAAAATTTGGTCGCAGCGAAAATTCCTTCCTTTACTACCATCTACACATTAAGGTTGTTCATCCCTGGAAGTTTAAGCAAAATCTGCCATCCGGTTTAAGAGGAGTTGCGTTCACAAAATTTCTACATAGTATATAGTGAAAAAATGGGTCAAAGACAGAAAAGGCCGGGTTGCATATGTATACAAAATATCATGAGGCTGTGATGTTACTTAAATTTTCTACCACTGTCTTGACCATTGATGTTGAAAATTTAACTTAGTTGGTAATGAGCATCAGACCTGAAATGGAATCCCACAATATGGGACCACATCTCAATGATGTGAACCACATATCAAGAAGCTGTGGTAAGTAGTTGCTGAGAAAACTGTTACGAAAATTTCCTACTATCTATAAATCATTAATTATGTCAAAATTTAACTAAGTCGGCAAACAGGAAGTGGATGAGCAACAGACCTGAAATCAAATCCCACAGTATGGGACCATGTGATAATGCTGTATCAGAGATCTGCCGAGGACGCGATTTTGCGCCATTGGCGCTAAAAAAATGAGAATGGCGCAGGAAAATCGGCAGCAAAGGGCCATGGGCGCATCTAAAATCTGTGCCAGACTTATAAGAAAACAAAACTGTCTGCTGGGTTATTTAGTCATCCAGTCAAAACTGGTACCAACAGCAACATGTTACCCATGCTCCTGTAATTACGCATATTCTTTAGTTTATCCATTCCCCTATAGCTTTTGTCCATGTTATCTAACTTACCGCATTTCTTCTCATAATCCCTTTCCCACACAGATACTCATTTCAACTACCGTAAATTTAATCCAATAAAACAAACAAACAAATTATACAACTACTTAATATTTAAAATGATTATCGGTAACTGAATAAAAAGTGTTGCTACAGTCTAACTTGCCCATGCGACCACGTGTATTAAGCGACTTTTGTCTTAAACGACCACTTTAAATTCCCCCCGATCATTTTCTCTCTATATCTTTAATGTATTAAGCGACTTTTGCTCAACGCGACCAGCGACCGCTAATTAGTCACCTAATTGACATCAATCTTTTCATTAAACGACCATTTTTATCTGTCAAGTAATTGTGTTTTTAGAGAACGCCACCTCGTTATGTCACAAGTGTCAGCAATCAAAACACAACAATAAACGTGTGAAAAACTCTATTTCCCATACCGTTTTAGCGTATGCAAATGAAGTTAAGTATACGCGTGACGTGTATTATCCAATAATATCGGATAAACAATGCAACGCTCCGCCCATACTGAGATGGTGTATACGCTTCGCTTGTTGACATTTAGACTGGATTGAATTGACCTTGAACTTGATCAGCCATTAAATTAATCGTAACAAATAGATGTAGTTTGTTTATTTCAAATGAAAAAATGCACAAACGAAAACATCCTCACTAATAGGGTTTTCGTGTTGGAGACAAGGAAAAACAAAGGAGAAGTTAAAAAATTCTGGAAAAAATGTCAAACATGTACGTAATGGATCAAATCTGTTTTGTCAATAAATATCAGAACGTTATTTTTACATTTGCATCCGTTTAGATTATCGGAGCGTACTTATTATTCAACATTTATATAAAAATGAAGTTGAAAAACAATCCCAACGAATAAAAAAGATGTCATTTATAAATTTTGACTTATATATCATGCTGACTGTCTTAAGAGACCGTTTCATTAAGCGACCGTTTTTGGTGTTTCCCTTGCCCGGTCGCTTAATACACGTTTGACTGTATTTTAAGAAATGCTGTAAGTTACAGTATAATCTGACAGGTGTTCAACTTGATCAACAGTAAGGTCACTCAAGTTCACGCAAGTTTTGGCTGATGAAGTGTAAAAAAAGATGTATATTTCGTCATCAGAATGTTTGACAGGGTGATTAACCAATCAGAGAAACATTGTGCATGACTTTTTTCATGATCAAAAGGTCTGTCGGCAAATGTCTTTGATGTATGCTGTCTACACAGAGGCATACAAGGGGCAATAAAATTCGTCAATATACATTGGTAAGGGACATTTTGTGCAAAGTAGGAACAATTAAATGGATAATGCACAATATAAAATTGAAAATTACATCACACATTGTAGATGAGAAAAACTTCGTTATTTATATAAACTGGAAAATTATATGAAAACAACATTACAAGTAAGAACCAGCAATTATGTGAATAAATTTGCATATCAAATTTTTGAGCAGCCATTAAAAAAATATTTTCATTTTTGCCTGCAATTAATATTAGTTAGAAAGTTACCATGTAGGCATAATTTTTAATTATTGGTAAAGTACTGAATTATAAGTGAACCACTTGTCATAAAATATGATTTAAGTTTTATTACCGGGGAAATTCAATTACATGTATCTACAAACTTTTTAACAGTTATTTTGGTCAATGTTTACTTATTTTCCCAAGGCCCATACTTTGGTAAAAATGGCCCATCATTTTCAAACCAAGTGGGCCCAGGGCCCAGTACTTTCAAATTCTTGGCAGATCTCTGGCTGTATACAAAATATCAAAAGGCTGTGATAAGTAGTTGCCAAGAAAAGTGTTACGAAAATTTCCTACCATTGACCATAAATGTAGAAAATTTAACTTAGTCAGCAAACAGGAAGTGGATGAGCGACAGACCTGAAATCAAATCCCACGATATGAGTTCATGTGTTGATGCTGTATACCAAATATGAAAAGGCTGTGATAAGTAGTTGCTGAGAAAACTGTTACGAAAGTTTTTCCCCACCCGCCGCCCAACATTCACCATACTATAACCCGGGTTTGCACCAGTGCAACCCGGCCAAAAATCAACAAAGGGCCATAATTCTGTTAAATTTGGTCGCAGCAAAAAATCCTTCCTTTACTACCATCTACACATTAAGGTTGTTCATCCCTGTAAGTTTAAGCAAAATCTGCCATCCAGTTTAAGAGGAGTTGCGTTCACAAAATTTCTACATAGTATCTAGTGAAAAAATCAACAAAGGGCCATAATTCTGTTAAATTTGGTCGCAGCGAAAATTCCTTCCTTTACTACCATCTACACATTAAGGTTGTTCATCCCTGTAAGTTTAAGCAAAATCTGCCATCAGGTTTAAGAGGAGTTGCGTTCACAAGATTTCGGGACGTACGGACGGACGGACGGACAAGTGCAACGCTATATGCTCCCACATTGTGGGGGCATAATTATAGCAATAACAGTGTTGGCGACGTTCCAGCTTTATTGGTAGAGGAAGACCTCAGGTGCTCTTTCCTGCATTATTTCAGGCACGAACTGGCACCCGAGTAGAACCACAGATGTTCCGTAAGCTCGCTGGATAGCTTCCTCACATGAAAGAATCCAAAGTCCCTGTAAGGATTCGAACCCACAGCGGTGAGGGGCAAGTGGTTTGAAGTCAACAACCTTAACCACTCAGCCATGGACACCACCGTTTTCTTTATGGTAAACATTTGTGCCAAGTTAATACAAAATCCCCCGATGGATGAATAAAATTATGGACAGGAGATAAAATATAATTATCAAGTGTGACCTTAACCTTGGAGGTAGAAATCTGGGTGTTATGCATATACATGTAACATCTTTGTCTTCTTTTTATGGTGAACATTTGTGCAAAGTTATTTCAAAATCCCTTGATGGATTAACAAGTTATGATGCAAAGGAAAATCTGATTTCGCATCTTACATCTAAAGAAGAAGCAATATAAAGGTGGCTCAACCCCCTACCACCAGTAAAATGCTTTAAAAAGATGCAATTTTTTGTCATGTAATATTTCACTTTCCCATCCAACATAAAGACTACATGAGTTTTGCAGGTTATAACTCAAAAGCAAATGAACTTTACCGAGTGATTGACAAAGTGTGACACATTTCCATAAACAGCTGCATCTACTGTAAAAGGACAGTCATCTCCATTGAAATCCAAATCAAAAAGGTAAGTCCTGCCAACAGAATCGTACGTCTTTCCTCGTACTTCGGCCTCCTCACTGCTTATCACCTGTAAAATTTCAACATATATCAATGAATATTGCCTTTTAGTGACTAGCAGACCTGAATAAATTCCTTTTTAGATCTATTAGAAAAGGGCCCTCAATCTACCAAATCTGCAGCGGAATATTGGCCGCAATCCCCCATCAAAAGTGTTTTTTTCCCTCTCAGAGGTAAAAATTCCCCCTCACAACATAGAAAATCTAATGGAATAAAGAAAAGTTAGGATGTTTTGACAAGTAAAATCAACTTGTTCACGGGATTATTGTATGTCTGCACCGTTTTCTGTTCCACCTGGTTTGATACTTGTATGGATGCATCAGGAAAACTTTCATCCTCAAAATATCTCACATTAATAATAATTAGCAAGTTGTAACTTGTATCAAGAAAAAAACACGATGATATCTAAGTGGTAGTTTATTGATATTTGACCAAAAAGGAAATGAAAAAATTCCCCAATACACTAAAATTTCCCCTGCTGAGGGAAGTGACCAACTTCCACCAAATTGGATTGAGGGCCCTGTAGAATAATACAACTTTATGCACAACATTATCAATGTGAGTGTATCACAATAAAAACAATTTTGTAAGTAAACTTTTATCTCTCTCTCTCTCTCTCTGTCTCTCTCTCCCTCTCTCTCTCTCTCTCTCTCTCTGTATATATATACAGAGCTCCAGATAGCGTGCGTATAAGCGTAAAATACGCATAGAAAATCTAAAATACGCATCACTTTCAAAATTCGTGCGTCACAGTTACGCACAACAAAATGAAAATACGCTCGTATGTCAAAATTTATGCGTAAAAGAATAGAAGTGTAAACATTTGATATGTAGAAAGAAAATGTTTTGAGCATAAAATACAATATATTTCCATTTAATTGCATTGAAAACTAAAAATTCTGTTGTCAACAATGCATGTTAAAAACGAAAGTAGCAGGAAATATAGAAGGGAGGTAACTCCCGTAGATCTATCAACCTGTGAAATTATTGATGAAATTTGTGCCAGATAATCATCGTAGGAGTTAACACAGTATTAAGTTTGTTTAGGCATCTATTGACATACTCAATATAAACAAAAATATATTTTAATTCCTTTAACTTTAGTTGTTGGAACAAAATAACATGTTATTCACCTGCAGTTTTGTACTCAATATTTTCGTACCCAGTCTACAGTTACGGACAATTTTCTCTCAGACAAATAATTTTTTTTAAGGAAAGATAAAAAAAATCTTGTTTATGTTTCTTTAATTCTAATTTCAACTATAATTGTTCAAACTGGAGTACATAATTAGGTACATGCCAACAAAAATAAAGAAAGAAAAATATTGACTCCTAGAATATAAAATAACTTGAGGGCTTCCACTAGTGGAAGTTTGGGAGTCTTTTACTCCATCAATTGGCCTGTGACTTCCAAAAGTCAATACTTTCTTTCTTTACCTATATAATGTGACTTCCAATATCAGAGATTTTGAAGTCTTTGTCTTCCAAATTTTGAAAATGGAAGCCCTGATAATTTTGCTGTGTATCCTAAACTTGAGTTCCAGTATACTCTGGAAGTCTGACTTTACATGGCATGTTTTGTATTGTTTCACATTAAATCAGTATTTAATTTGTAAAGGTTTTTCTAAAAAAAGAAAATAAACAAACAAACAAACACAACAATAAGTTTAATTTGTTTATAAAAAAATGCAAGATGCTTTTTTGACAGATTTTACCCCTTAAGTTTTTTCAGAATTTGCATTTTACCCCTCACTCTAAATTTTTGAGGGGTAAAAACCCCTTGGCCAAAAAAATTATCTGGAGCTCTGTATATATATATATATATATATATATATATATATATATATATATATATATATATACACGAATTTTCCTTACATATACAAAACATTAAAATGACAAAATAGTGGATATCTACCTCTCCTACATATTCCATAACAAACGTCCCAGCCTTTATTTTCTGCATTGCCTTCACCCCCCATCCACGACAATTTTTTGTCCTAAAGATGCACACTTTATGCTTCCTACCATGTTGAACTACCCTGTTTGAACACTCTGGACCACACTTGCATTTCTTGTTACACTCATAAATAGGCCTGCCAGCATGAATTCTCAGTCGTTTCCATTTGAAATAGGCAAACTCGACACCAAATTGAACAGCACAGCACTGCGACTTTTCACCGAAACAATCCGAGCACTCGCATCCGATCACTGGATCATTTGGAATCACAATACCTCTACCTGCCTTATAATCATTGATATATTCAAAGTTCTCTGGTGGTCCTTCAAGATCTACCTCATTCTCAACACTGATGGGTGCCGGGTCTGTGCTGACCGCATTTAGATGTTTCTCCCAGTCTTTCAGCGCTTCTAGAATTTGCACTTTCTTCCGTTTATAAGCTTTTGTCCTTGGATTTAACAGGTACTTACTTGCATTATTAAACTTTGGAACTTTAAGACCTTCACACGATACCAGACCTCTGTAAGATTTAGGTTTTCCTTTATCAGGACTTGTCAATGAAATAAGTTGGAGAGGGGTTAACACTTCTTTGCATGAAACCAACTTATGGAACAGTTCATCTACTCTTGTTCTTTTCATTTCCCTCTCATCTTCCTTCGATTCCTTTATTTCATCATATTTTCTTTTCGAAGAAGCCCGATGCAAAACATTACCATTATTATTCTTTGTATGAAACTCCTCCATTAATAAAGGACAGTCAAGATTATCTTTTGGTTCCCAGCTATTGTGTGCATGGCTCCAACCTTTCCACTTGATCAAATAAAACTCCACACCCTATAAAGAATAAATATTCAATATAATTTCTCAATCAATGTAAATGTCAATTTGATTAAAAGGACTATATGTTTGCTTAACCTTTTTTTTTTTATTAAATTAAAAGCAGTGTGGCAAAACAGTGCTTTTTAATATTCAAAATGCTTCAACTGCATTTATAAAGGGGAGCGGTGGCCTAGTGGTTAAGGTGTCTGCCTCTCAACCCAAAGATCATGTGTTCGAGCCCTACTCGGGTCATCTTCCTTCAACATGTTTCTCGAAAGTGATTAATATAAGTTGCAAGAACTTGTTTCGCAATCGAGCTTAAATAAATGTTTAAACCAAATATTCTTTTAAACAAATTATAGTTAATACCTACATATCAATGCAACATTACACTATTTAAACCATAAGGAAGCAAATATTTTATCTTTAAAAAGCTTTTTTGGGGTTAGTTTCCAAAAAGTTACTCACTGGTATTATAGTAGTGGCATCTTTTGCTACTTATAAATGCGTTTTGGCAATTAGTGCAGTTATAGTGATTAAACATTTTATATGGAAGTCAAAATACCACTTAGTTTACAATTTGCTACCTATCATTGCTCTGAATGTGCCTTTCATATAGAATTTCTGTATGTTGACCAATATACAAGCAATGCATTACATAAATCGTATATTTATAGATATTGGTAACAAAATTCATAATTACATCTTCTTCTACATAATCTACAATTTGTTCCACTTCAAAGTCTTCATCATTCTCCCAAGTTATTTCACCCTTCTCCACCACTGAAATATATAATATGCATCTATAGAACTTTATTCAAACATAACTTAACTGAATGTCATCTTGATGCATTATCTAAGGCCATCCATAAAAAATTGTTTGTTTGTAGTGCTCCGACCGACCCATGAAAATGGCCCCGACTCTAAAAAATTTTTTACACCTTCGAGGATTTTTTTTTTTTTGAGATCATTATGTACCCATTCTGTTAAAAAGATTTTTCTCCAATAACTTTTCAGACAAATTTTGAACTGAGAAGTAGAAGAGTAAAAGAATTTTATTCCAAAATAAACGCACGCTTATCATCGATATTTTGCCGAACATCGGCGATTTCACATTCGCCAGAAACCTTAAAATTTCGCAAAGGGCATAAAAATTCTCAGTTTCCAAGCCAAACATGTGAATGAATTGTTCTTTTGTTAATTATTTAACATTAAATCTTATAAAAGTCCATCCCCTTTTGAAGATATTAGCTAAAATAATTGCCGATCGGATGAATCTCTTACACACTGTGTGAAGCTGTACTCGATTTTCCTATTCATTCCACCAAATGCTGCATATATATATACGTACACGGTACAGTTTATGGAAATGATGCCCTCTTCAAGGTATTTTTACAAATATAAAGTTTTCGTCTGGACATATTAAACCAGACTAAAATTCAATTTATTTTTTATATAAAAAGTGAAAAAAAAAAAAACGATTGCAACTTTGTTATGTGAAAATGGACAGAAATGGTATCCTCATTAAATTTTTTTTTACATGAGTTGACATATCTAACTTGTATACAATTTGATTTTTTTTTTGGAAGAAAAAAAGATTGCAACCTTGCTTCAAAGATAATATACATACATCAATGAATGTTAAAATGGATCAGGGTTTCTATTGACGCACATTTCCTGCGTCCTTGACGCAAAAATAGTAACCTAGGACCCTCAGTTACTCTAAGTGTGCGTCCATGGGGACGCAAATTAAATTTTCCTCCGTAAATATCATTTGGAAATTCCTTCCGCTTCTTTAAAGGAAATGACGTAATTTGGTAGACGGGTTCTAATATTGAATAAAGCAGAGTTATCTTTCTTTCAATTAATTACAGTTTAATACGGAAAAAAAACGGCGCACACTAGAATTTAGTCGACCTTAAAAAAGCGTCCCAGTCTATGCGTTTTTTGTTATAAAATAATTCGTAAAACATGTCGGCTGCTCTCCCAATTTTAATGAAAAGTGACTAAGTTAACTTACCCGTGGCTCGTCCAAAACGAGACGACCACTTAACCATAAAATGTAATCCATTTGCCTCAGAAAATGGATGTTTGAACTTCCAAAATAGTAGATACATTTGTCCGTCATCAAGACGTATATGCAGTTAAACAATTGATAAAATTAGTCGGACCAGATGTGAAAGATCTTGACTTTATGCAAGTTACACAAACATTCAGTCAAATGAAAGAAATGAAAAATTAAAAAGTAACAATAATAATAAATGGTTTATATTTTTTATTTTATTTAACAAAGTCAATAAAAATGCATATGTAGTTGAACAATGTATATAAATGTAAAGAATTAAACCTAGACAATATATATAAGTAACACCTTACTTTTAAAGTAATAAATGATTAGGACCCTCATATTTTTCTCTGGGACCCTCATATTTTATGAGCACGAGTCCCTGGGACTCTTAAATAAAAATGCCTAGTAGAAACCCTGATGGATTACCCTCCGTAACCATAGACCACCACTGTATACATATATTTTTACACAAAATAATACCAGAAAAACTTTATTGTTTACATAAATTAATTTTAATCATTTTGCCATTCATGAATGTCAGAAAATGAGGTTACAGTACACTAAAACTTGTTGAAAAAACAAGTTAATTGATAAAATTTTCGCGGGAAAATCGCTGGAAATTAATGGGTCTATTCCCGATACTTTTAAATAAGTTATACCTGTGTTTTCTTTATAAGAATGATAATTATTCATTAATTTTACCTTTTCCTAAGGCTAAATTGTAATTTAATAGCCATATTTTTTAATCTTTGAGGCAAACAATTTTACAAATCATGCACTGTTTATTTTTTCTTTTGTTTTTGTTCCTTTTTTCTCCTTTGTAATTGTCCGTACTATATTCCCTTTTAAACACCCAAATGGGTTTATTAATTGTTGCTCTCTTTAATCCAACTTTCTAAACAAACTCCATGCTCCAGGACCTGTTGATTACACACTATACATGTATACAGCAGGTGACGTAGATTTTTCTACATACTACACTGCCATATATGGTAAGTACACACGACTGTGTGACAGGTGTAACATACATAATGATCTATTATTATGCTGGCTAGTGAATGGAGTTAATTAACTGGGTTAATACAGTATGGTTTGTTGGTTAAGTGGAAAGGTAATCTAAATATTCAAGTGTACCCCTAAAATTTAACAAAAAACAAACAAACAAAAAAGAAAAAAACAAACAAACAAAAACAAACAATTACAAAAAATCAAAGCTAAAAAATTCTGCTGTTAGTCATTTAATTTCAAATATTTATATTCTAACCAGATTAATATTATTTGCAGGATAATTCCTTTTATTCAATAGTAATGAAAAATGGAATTGCTACACCCCTCCCTTCTTTGTGCATTTAGAATCTGACAAGTCAGGACCAGTAAATGAAATCTTAGGTGGTCATCAAAAGAGGTGGTAATCATTGATTTTACAAACAAAACACCTATACTTGCGGTGTAAATTGCATTTTCAAATAACACTGAAATACTGGTATTGAGACTAATTCTGTTCTATTTTCTCAAAGGGCTAGATCTGTCAAGTAATCATATTGTATATATTTTTCTCAGACCACTTGTTTTATTAAAGGTATTGTCACCTTTTTCCAGACATTGTTAATGTCAGTAAATAAGGAACAAGTTCAATTATTTTGTTTAAAGATGAAATAAATGTAAAATAAACAACAACAAAAGTGTTACATTGTATGTCTGTTATCATTTGAAATATTAAACAAAGATTTTAAATATCAACCTGGGATGTACTACAACGGGATATGTCACTCGCGCTTTCTTATCTGTGCCAATGTTGGTGTCCAATTGGAATCGATCGATCGATAAGCGCCGTGTTTAAACGCCGTAATCACGGTACATGCCGGGTTGATCGGATATATTCCGTGCATAAATTTTCCGGTGATTTTGGGAGGTGGGCAATCAAAATAGTAGGAAAAAAAGGTTGTTGGTTTCTTAAATACTTTTTTCATTGGATCAATTTTAAAAATAATAATATTACTAAATATGAAACAGATACAGAAAAGTAATTTACCATATTTAATTATGATATGAAAATTTACGTTTTGTAATTAAAATACGTTCAGAAATAACTTAATCATTAAATTTCAATTATAGCTTTAATTACATGGTTTATATTAATTATTGAATATAATTATGTCAAATATGTCAATAAACATAGAAATTATTTTGTATTGGGACTTATTATTTATGTAATTAAAGTGTACAGCTGCTATAAACATGTAATAATTTTTGGTTTAATAAAATGTCTGACCTTTGTTTTATTCATGTTTGTTTTCAACATGGCCTTTGATAATCTTTGATGTTTAAACATATTTTTCACATATATTTGTAATTATGTTCTTATTTAGCTTTAATCTTCATTTTTGAATAGATTGTTTTCTTACTTCATACAATAATGCCCTTTTAATATATGCTATTGAATGACAGTTTTAATTATAAATTTTTCATAAAAAGATAACATTTAAGATGCAATGTTCATATATGAAATTTATACATACTGATACACTGCAATATGGCATATGGAAAATCGGACTTTGTTCTCTTTGAGGATATTGATTTAGATTTTTTTCTTGGTGAATTTACAGTTAGTGAATATGAAAATTCTGATGATGAGGATAAGATAAGTGTAAAATCTAACGATAATAAAAGAAAAACTTATGTATGTGATCAGTGTGATAAGTCATACAATTCTGTATCGGGTATAAGAGGACATTTAAGGAATAAACATGGAGTTAAGAATGTTAAAGGTTAGAAAAACTTTTTTTATGCAATGTTTCTTACTGTGGTCTTTTTCAATTGTATATAGTATAACAACTAAGATTCATATTTGCAATGGCCACGTCATACTGGTCATCAACCTGCATACCCATTGTTAGAGTTCCAGCTTCGACCCATTTGTCATGTGACATTTCTGTATGTATGTATATGCACCAGACCAGTGGACAATATATCTGTGATTTTTTATACTGAACCACTGACTTATAAAAAATTCTTTTACTCGTTTATTTAAAGGCTAGGCAGCATGAAGGACTACCTAGTTGATAAAAAAAACACTTTATCAATATATTACACATTACAATTTTTTTTTAAATATTTATTTCATCTTATGAATATTAGCTGTACAAATGTAAACATAATTGGAATACAAATACAAAAAATATTGTGAAATGAACAAAGAAATACTTGACACATTGAAATCGGCACTTATAATCTACATAAATTACCAAAAAGAAGTCAAAATGTGCATGAATGGCCCCTACTGCGTTAGTAACGCAGTATAAATATGGTGATATATAAATACTGCAATATACAGTCATTAATTGCACATAAGATATAAATTATCACTTGAATCTTTGATCTGTTTACTTTTTCTTAAAGTTTTTTTCCAAGTTTAATTTCTTTGAAATATTTTGGGTAATCTGGAGGCATGCGGCTTTGAAAAAATGTTTCATCAGATATATGAATGCACAAGTAGGTCCAACTTCATTTTCTCTGTGACACGAATACATATTTTAATCCTTCAATCTGAATCGACAAATTCATGGTATCTTTTGTGACCTTACACTCAGTATCTTGTTCATCATTACTGGTATTCTCAAGCAAAAAGAAATTTGTGAAGAAAGCATCTGATGGAAAGTTTTCAATCTTCGATAAACCTGCAATTGAGATTGAAATAAGATTATACAAAAAATAAGGAAATAAAAGACTTTAACCTTTTCCCTGATACAGCCCCCTTAATTTACTGCTTTACACCCCATAATACAGTAGCCAGATAGATAATCAATAATCAATATCCTACTGATAAGGAGTCACACACTATCTCCATATAGGGTATGATAAATTATAGGTAAAATTGGTCAAATTAGATACCTATATACTTTAACTGGAAAATAAAGTATTAAGTTGTGTTTTGACAATTTTTGTATCAATAAAAAGTTTGTAGAGAATTGAAATACCTTTCCAATGGTATAAATATCATATTTGTTGGATTTATACAAATATGTCTACATGAGTTATAAAGTAATAAACTATATACTTGATGGTGTTTTTTTCTCCATTGTTTCAGATAAATTAGGCTACTTATGTGTTTTAACTAATGTGAAATGGTTTAATTACAAGTTTGACAATATGTATGTCAATGTAAGATTTGTAGAGATTTGAATTATCTTTCCAGTGGTATAAATTTTATATTTGTGGGCTTTATAACAGTATAATTACAGTAGTTATAAACAATAAAATGATGTATAAATTTTTCTCTCTCTTTTACAGGGATTAAGGGAAATATGGCTAATTTATTATTATTTTTTTTTGGTTTATGCAGCATTCATTTTTAGTGAAATAAATAACAACAAGTTCTTTTTTTACCTTTTTTTATACCAGTAAAAAGAAATCTCACTTTGTTTTTTTTTTATTTATTTTATCAGTTTTTTTTTATAATTTATTTCATAATAGTAACTGTCATTTCTGTAATACATGTATATAACTGTTGAATGAAATATTTCAGAATTTCTGCTGTCATGGTCATATATTTTCTTCATGAATTATGAATTTAATTAAATTTTATCATTTATAGATCTAATTTAGATCAAATGATGATAATGGAAAGACATCCTCGAGTTCCACGGCCTTTTCGGCATTTTCATGTTGCCCGACATCAAAGATGATATATGGGATATGATTTATATCATGTCGTATAATACACGGCCCCATGCTGTGTCTGTTATGAAAACAATAGCGCACATGAAAGAATTTAAACTATTAAACATTTCTTTGTCGGTCATTTTCTTAAAAAAAATCGCCGCTGCTACCGGAAATATTTTATTGCAGGGGCCAGAGAGATACCCTTTGTCAGGACGTTAATTAATCCGTGTATATATACACATGTCAGCTATCATAAACCAAAACAAACATCAAATCCATTATACCGTATGCCTGGCATGTGAACGACCCCGTGATCATATAAATACTATTTATTCATTAGATGCTATTTTTAGACACTTTTGTTCCTGTCTTACGATACGTTCTATATTTATTTCATTGACCCGCGCACTCATTAACTGCGTGACGTAAGGAAAAACCCTCACCTGGTTGGTCGCTAATTATTACAAAAAACTTTAAATAGTAACACCATAATTTTATGCACGGAATCCCCTCATGAAATGTTGATCTTTACGATAACACAATTTACAAGGTCTATTTTCCGGGAAAATTGTGATTTTTGGACAGGTAAATATTGAAGTCGGCGAAAGTCGCTTCCATTGAGATCATGCATGTCGGCGATTCTCGCTTACATGCGGTAATCGATAAAGCCGTCGATTCTCGCTTCTATCAGGGAATGGTAAAAGACGGCGATTCTCGCTTCTATAAGGGAAAAGGTTAAAAGTGCAAATAACAATTGACACCATATCAGGATATCATTCATGATTGATATCCAATGACACAGCTAAGGAATCTATAATTTTTTTAATAAAGATGTTTTTTTTTTCTCATTCAGATAACAAATTATGGTTTTTCAAAAATTAAAAGAAACCCTATACCTATTTCTAAAAGACATTATTTTTTCTACTTTTTAAATATCAAAAAGACTTCACTGCAAATTCGTCAATTTTTATGGTTTTGGCTCTCAGATTTCACCAAAAAATTGTTGAAATTTGACACAGCGTAATGAAAAATCCTACAAGATAATTGATCCAAATTTTATTTTCTTGCTATAGATATGTTTATGTTTTACTAAAAAATACTAACATGGGACAAATTTAATTAACATATAACGTTCATTTACGGGCAAAAAATGTACATCACGTTTGCATTCCGCCATGTTATTTTTTTCGGATTTTTGTCACAGTTCTATAAAATTGGAACCCCGTAAAATTTCATTTTATCTCACTAAAATTCCATAAATCTTTAACGTTAAACCAAAGATATTTAAAGGGATCTATTCAAAATATTCTGTCAGTTTTCTTGTTAATTTATTATTTAAAACGAAGTTTTGCAGACAAAAATTACCCTTTCACGGGGGGATCAACACAAAAACATCCAGTTCGATTGAAATTTTTATTCTTTCAAGCAGACAGGACAGTTTTTTTCACATTAGATACTTTTTTTACACCATGTTAAAAATACATCGGGATCAATTTCATGATACTTACAGAATTTTTCAATTTACTTTCTGGGGACTTCAACCCATTAAGTAAACTAACATACCGATCGAAGTTTTCCCTGAAGGTCGACATTTCCTCCGCTTTGAAACTAAAATTGGTAAAATGGCGCGCTGATTCCTGAATTGGAACGAAAACATAAGGAGCGATAATCTCTGTGTTTCCCGTCCCCGTATCGTATGTTCCAGTATCAACAGAAATACATTTGCCTACATATTTTAATTTGTCTAAATACAATGCACAGTATATCATGGGAGACTATTAAACTGTGTATTGCTATACTCAGTATGCTCCAATTTTTGTAACAATTTTCAAAAAAAAAAAAAAAAAAATCCCCCTACCTACCTACCCACCTCTTGAACATTAGGGTCGGCACTACAAACAAACAATTTTTTAAGGATGGCCTAACAAACACCTGACCACGTCATGTGTGTGGGGGGCAAGGGGGCAGACTTGTGACCAAAGAAAGAGCTCTACTATTGAGCTAACCGGATGGCTTCATCATCTGCAATCAGTATAGTTTAAGATACCTAGCCATTTGGTCCATTTCCAGTTTTTGTTCGACAGGTATTTAACAATTGAAATAATGTCTGCAGTTTGTTTTACCAAACAACAATAATTCTAATAAATGTTTAAAGCAACATTTGAATCAAAGTGCCGGTTATCTATTTTTTCTCACCCAAGCAAAATATTTATTCGCAAATGCGTGCAGGCAAGTAGATATGTTGAGGCTCATTAAAAGGTTTCAAACGAGTTTTGCCAACAGTAAGAAATAACACAAAGACGAATCACGTGACACTTCTTAAAGTTATTGTTACTATAGTAATTGCTAATAAACGATAGTTTGACAAATCGATACATCTGTGAATTATCATTTTTGATAGAATTTGTTACTTACATTTACTCACAACTTTTTTGTGCTACCGAGGGGCCAACTTTCTTTAAAGTCAAATACAGTAAAAATTTATTTTGTCTCTGAGGAGAATCCAACTTTTTGATTTATACATTTCTGTTGCAAATCTAAAATGCTAGATAAACAGCTGACTTCTGACTCGTATATAGGTATAACACTCATGTTTATCTTTTATTTTAGTACTTTTTTTCTCTCTACAATATCATATTTTGGCGGGAGCCGCAGTACTTCCGGTTTGATTTAAATGCCGTTCTAGTACGGTATGTTGAAGCAAATCAGCTAAAAATCAATGCGCCCATATTTTTAAATGTCTTATCAAATTGATGAGCATATGCAACAGTTGTTCTTTATATATGTTAGGGTTTTTAAAATAGAAATACCTTTACAATATAGGTCAAGAAAGGGTGTGAAACCACTTCAAGTTAAAGTCTGTTAGTAAATTTCCACCAGTAAAGCTTGAAACTCACCATATAACATAAAATAAGTTGGTGTGTGGTAACCCAATCTTAAAAAAAATAAAAGAAAATGTTAAAATTATTCAAAATAATTTCCACAATTTTTCAACCTTTGAAGATTATGAAAAAAGTTTTCTGTACCCTCATATATAAGAATAAAGCATTGTGACAAGGTTTTTCAAATACATGTAGAATTGAATTTGAAAGACCATGTTTATGGCTAATTGAATTGTTATAGACCTTAAATTAGGTTATAAGATAATTACTAATTAAATTTTGTATTGTTATAAAATCAGGAAGATTTATTTTTACAAAAAGTTGACAAAATTCACCTCAATATCTTTTTCTGCTGTTGTGCTCGATCATTTTGCTATTTCTGTAATTACTATTTTTTGTGCAGTATTTAATAATAATTTAAAATATGGTAGTGAAAATTAGATATAAAAACACTACATGTTTGTTAAGTATCACCCTAAGGTAATGAATCTCACTTAACACTTGTGTCACAAAATAAAAATGAGGTAAAGTCTTTCTTTCATCCGTAAACACTAACAAAAAGACAGCTGAACTATAACACAAAAAGAATCAGAGTCATAATATACAGAATTACAAATACATGTATGTATATTGTAAATTTTACGGTAGATTTATCCAGGGATATCTGTCTCCGTGTATTAACTTCTTCAAACTGCTTCATTGGCATTATTATTTTTTACAAATATATCAAGAAGTATAGCATGCGTGAATGTTTCAAAGACGACTAATATTCTGCATAAAAATTTACCCTGTCACATGTAAAATAACAAATTACTGTACCATAAGTATCTACTTAATATTTATAATTTATCAGCAACAACACTGATCACGATAAATAAATAATGATGAATATAAAATACGTAAACTTCTAACAGAGTAAAATAAGAATAGTTTTTCTTAAAATAGAGAAAAACAGAATCCCTAAAGAAAGCCCAACACGACAATTTTGAAAATGTTGCAGGCTCGGTTTGATTGAGCCTGTTCATGGGGACGGTACTGGAAAGTGCAAGTTACCGTCCACGCCTCCTAGCACCGGCTTAAGCAGAATTCAACATTTATACACAAAATGGTGACATTTTGAATTTAAAAACATCCGCAGATGTGTTCATACGGCGGTTATCATGGAACCTTCAATGTGACACAGTAGTGCCATTCCATGAAAAGCGGCGTATGGTCCCCAATTAAAAAAATGAGTGTGCCCTAAACGAGAAAACATTGGGCGGAACTAAATAAAATGGAATTTTGAAAGGGGATCCGAGGTTATGAGGCCTGTATATCACAGATAAGACGTCAAAAGACAATTTAAAAAGCAGGCAACATAACCTAAGGGTGATTAGACAGTATTCAAGTAGGAATATTGGAGCCACCCAAGTTGAAAAAAGGCCAAATAGAAGAAACTATAAAATAGAGAAAAACAGAATCCCTAAAGAAAACCCAACACGGCAAAATTGAAAAATGTTGCAGACTCGGTTTGATTGAGCCTGTTCATGTACGGTACTGGAAAGTGCAAATACCACATAACATGTATACACAACAATTATGTCGTGCTGAACGATCTTCAAGGATCGAAAATATAACATCTTTGATTAAATGTACGGGGAGACATTTTACGGCCACCACACGGCACAAATAACACTGATGTGACCATAAAATATAGAAAAACGGAATCCCTAAAGAAAGCCCCACACGGTAAGTCCTGTATAAATACACATGTAGATTGGAGTTGTTTGAATACAGACATACAAAAAAAAATAGCCGATAAAATTAAGCCCACGGAAACCAAAATTAAACCAAGAGGAACACAGATATTTTAGAACATAATTGGGCTCATTACAAGTTCAAGCTGTTTATTTAAGAGCAAAATTTATGTGTCAAAATCTTTAAGATGAAAATATCAAAATTAGAACGAGAATAAATAGAGAAAAAAATAGAATAATGCAACCCTTCAAATTAAAAGCCTGAATTAATGAGTCAGACAATATTGTCCAATTATGTATATAAATAATTATATGTAGCTTGATAATTATGCACAATAGTTTCAAAAGGCGTCTTGTTTACAAACATCAACATCATAGCATGATTACGTCATCATGCTAATCAAATATATAAACTACATTATCTTTATGCTGTACAACAAGATTTGTTATAATTGTCACATACACAAGTAATGTTCGTTTTAGCATATGCTGAACAATTATCGTTAAAATTATAATGCATATGTCTTAGTCTTAGTTGTTCTACATTTTTATTTTTCAATATTTGTCATGTTCGTTTCAAATCTCAAATCTGAAGAACTTTAACTTGCACTTGAATGGTAATCCTTAATGAAACTAACAAGTCTGGTTTGAGCTACCAGTTTTTTTTTTTTTTTTTTTTTGTTCATGGGTTTATTCAAACTTTCATTTTATGAAGAGCAAGATTAGTCATAATGACACTGGATTAAAGCGGAACAAAGCTATTCATTACAGTGAAAAGTGAAACATCTGTGCAAACAATTAATCTTAATTTTAGCCATAACATTTTAGATATACCATTACTAAGTAACAATTCCTTCCCCATTCTTCTAAAGTGCTGTTATAGTGAGAACAAATGCTTTTCGATACCTGATACAATTTTGAATGGTGTGCATATATAGATTACGTTTTTTTTGTATTATTTTGAAGGCTTTGTTGTAACATTTTTCTGATCCGTGAGGATCATTTATTCCAGAACACCAAGTTTTGAAGTGCTTGGGTTGGGACATGAGGGTTGTTGAACATTTTCACTATCCCTCATGTACAGGCTAAATCTACCAAGTCTGCAGTTTTCTTGTAATTTTATTGTTTCTATACTTTTCTAGCTATCTATATAATTATCTTCCATTTAGTCAAACCACTGATGAGGATCTAGCCGTTACGCATCACTAGTAAGAATCATAAAAAGAGGTTTAAAAGTTAAATAAAAGTTTAAAACAAATAAAAGAAAGGCAGGTGTTATTTAAGTTGATACATGCTCAATCTGGCTTGCAGGCTTATTGAACATGGATCTATATGGATATATTCGTCTTTGATATATACTCCTCCTCTCTAAAGAATCAAGCATGGCTGAGTTATTTCCTTGTTTACTTAGTCTGACCGATGAGAGCTCCAGTGTATGGTGACAATACATTGGAACTGGGGTCGGATAAATGTCTTGTGGTCTGGACCTTTATGTTTCATTGAAGATAGCCTAGTGTTTGGTTTGTTTTTTAAACATTGTTTTCAATTTGAGTGTTCAAGGTTAGATTTTCTGATATTGTGACACTAAGGTTCATTGCTGATTCATGTTCATGTTGTTCATAAAGTATTCCAAGCCGGAACATCACCAATGATGCTAAGCTTAGCTTTTTTTAAACCGTTTTTGGAGATTGTTATTCCTCTATCTATCTATCTATATTCCATTGATGTCAAACCCCTCGCGGGGACGTAAACATGACTCTAGACTTCAGAGACAGCTACGAGATACAACGGAATCCGGAAAAACCAGCCCCTAGCTCTTATTGAATAGACCCTTTGGTTCTTTTACCTGCCCAGTGTATAGCACTATCAAATATGCGAGGATTACCTGGATTTCTTACCAGTACACCTTTTGGAAGGAAGCACTGAAAGTATCTCTGAAAAAATCCCTAGGGCGTTACTCAGAATTGAACTCGGGACCTCAGGAGTGACAGTAAGTGGTCTTACCATCTAATGCTTTCGGGGAATCTCCTTTGCAACAGGTCTTTCGATTTCTAATGCTTCGAGGGACCTCCTTTTAATTTAAGAATAGTGCAGGAATATATTTAGTGGCATATAACCTAAAATCTCCAGTCCGGAAAAAACGGCTATAGATAGTAAAGTATAGTTTGAAATATTTTAATTAGAATTTCAGTTCTGTGCATAAGTTCCAAAGAGCTTAGTAGCTGTGTTCTTATTAATCTATTTATTTTTAAGAATTTAACCTTAATTATCACCAACATCAAGATATTAGCAAGACAATGAATTTGATAACTGGTATTAAAGTGAAACTTCCGTGGAAAAAAACTATTCATTTCCTTCTCATATGACTTTCAACCGGAAGTAACAAGTTACAATAATGTCAAACATAATTTTTGCACTATTTATCGCTTTTGGCGTTTCTCAAGCCTCTAAAACGCCTGTTCTTATTTGGTCACCAACTAGGTAGGTTATTGGAAAGCAACATTATTATTTTCATTTCAATACTTAAATTGCTCCCCGAATCTTTCACAGACACTTGTGTGGAGAACCAAACCAAACGCCTTAAACTCCAAATAAAATATTTATTTGTCAGTGATACATTACACAATTGACATCTACTCTCAAAATCACCTTATATTTTATACCATTTCCAAATTATTATATCTTTGCATTACCCTTTTTTCCATTGACACATCACATATGGAAGCCCGTGGGGAGTCGGATAAAAAAAAAATTCTTTTTTTTTACAGTTTTCGTTTTAAAAGTGTCATTCAGAAATTCATGCACCGCTTCTGTTTTCACTTGGATCACCTTGACTTTTCTAACAAGCTGAACAGTTGGCAATTGTTAACATTAACAGAATACCCTTGTCATTAACTCTGACATAAACAATTCACTGATAGGTATAGAAATCTGTCATAGATCTGCGTTTCATAAAAATAGCTTTTAAAAACTTTCGCCACTTCCTGTAGACTACATAACCCCATATTTAGTGGTAATTTTCCCAGTGTTCTAGCACTTACAGGGAAGATCAAACTTTTATTCTTTGTAGCTATTTTGCTTGCTTAAAAAGCCTTTCACCAGTGTACAACATTGAAGTGTTACTGTTATGGCATACTTTTAGTTGTCTGGTTCCTGCTATCACATTGTTTGTATCAATTCTTTTGTATCACAGTTCATTTTCTTTTCAGACCACTAAGTGATTTACCGCAGAGTTATGCAGGAGAAACGATCAAAGATGATGTCTTCACAGATAAATACCTTAAACCATTGACCTCAGATCCAAGTCAATCAGTTGTTGTATTTCTACAAGATAAGGTAATAATAAATGTATGCAGATTAGATTTTAACCCTTAACCTGCTAAATTTGTGTAATGGATTTGCCCTGTTTTACATTTGGAACAACCCATTTTAGGTTATAGGGATTTCAAAATACATAAATTGAGCAGCTAACTATAGAGAGCCTGGTAAGCCTGCAGGGTAGGGAAGTGCAGGTTGGGAAGGCTTTCTATACTGGTGGCAAAGGCTAATCACTTTTGGTTCCAGGAGACAAAGGGATGTGTGAGGTGGGTGAAACTCAACACATTTAATAAGCATATTTTGATATGATTTACTTGGTTTTATGGTGCACCAACACAATTCAGGTTGAAGAAATCTTTACATTACATGATTTACGAAGTTAATATTACTTTTTCTTCTGTTTCAGTTGAGTGTAGAAGATTTCACTAACCATGCCGATGTCTACAACCCTAGCAGTGATGGTGGAGCCTTTAAAAATGTTAAGGTTAGTGAAAATTTGGATTTTAATTTTTTAAGACGTGTTTTGAACATTCAAACAATGATTTTTTTTTAATTAAGTAAATAGATGTCATAAAAAAGGAAGAATTATGATTTCACTTCATTATCAGGACAAATTGAGATTGAATGCTGTTGGGCATCTGTGTGATTAAAGATTGAATTCTAGATATGACTTGTAACAGAAGTCTGTCTTGTCCATGGCTAACCTCCAACAGACTTCAACTGACTTTTTTTTATTGAGAATTTATATATTTTAAGTCATATATTTATGTTGGGTTTAAGATGACACATATTTCCAGTTGATAAAAATAACCTTACCTCTATCAAAAGCAATAAAATGACGAAAGGTCAAATAGTGCTTACCTTGTCTGTGTGGTAGTATGTACATGTATGTGTGTACACAAAATTGTGTTCAGCTTATAACTTTGATATTACTTGATAAATGTTTGTAATATACATAATATAATTTATATACTTTCACCACAGTCAGACAATGTGTGGCACACAAGACCCATTTATGCACCTTCAAGGTCATGGTCGCACTTTTGAGGTCAAAGATTAAATTGTGTTTGTCTGCTTTGACTCCATCTTATAACTTTCTTATTTCTTGATGGATAAACTAAACATTCTTGTAACAAAAATTTAGATATAAATCCCAAGATATCTTCACAATGGTCAGAGCATGTGTCATATGCTACATCCAGGTCAAGGTTGTATGCGGAGCTAATATTGACCTATGGTGGGAATATCCATGACTCATTTCTAGTTGTATACAAAATGTATAGGAGACTTTTGGAAAACTGACAATGTGGAGGAAGTGTTGTTAATTTTTTTACAATAAATAAAATACTGACAATACAGTTTTTGATACATTTTCCAACACATATGCTTATTTGTGCATACATTTATTGTTTTTCAGTCGGCCATGGATGACCAGTTCTCTGTACATCTTCCAGCTGTTGTAAGTCCTAAGGAAACAATTGAAAGTTTGTCAAAAGTTTTCTCAGGAAAGGTTATCAAGGTAGACAACCCAGACGAATTTGCCAACTTGAAAATTAAGGATAATGAGGGTTATCTCATCATTGTTTCTCTGCAGCCAATCAGAAGTGAGGAAGAATTTGGTTCTTTCAAAAGAAATGGTAGGTGTTAAAACTTGTCCCATTGTATTTTTAATGACAGGATGAAGTCAAACAGTTGGTAATTATCTTTTTCAATGGTGTATATTCAAGTTAGTAATTCTAGAAAACTAGAAAAAATGATTTTGTATTCCATTACCAATGAAATATTACAATTCTATTTTTAGACGAGGCTATTGGGAAATGTCTACATCACATGAACAAGCGTAGCATCAAGTACAGCGCCATCTATACTGCTGAGTCATCATCTAAGGTATGGTAATGGTTTATAGAAGATTTTAGTGTAATCATTTGCATAATTATGGTCTTAAATATTTTGATTGAAAAAAAATACAAAGGTTTATCAGGAGATTCTAATAACATTGACTGAACAAATATGGGTTTGCTGATATTTTGAAAATTGTTATAAAGAGCCTGTACATATCTTCTTACCCAACTGTCCATTATGTGAGGTATTTCTTTGTTGAATAAGGACATATAGGAGAAGCATAAAGCGTGAGTCTCTGGTTTGACAAAAAGAAGAGAATTGAATTGATGCAGACTTTGATATTTTGATAGAAGAAGAGAATGTTGAATGGAAGTCTGTTAAAAAACAAAGATATTGAATTGAAGTGCATGGTTATGGTTTGATAAAAGTGAGAATGTTGAATTGAGGCATACATGTAGGGCTTTGGTCTGATAAAAGAAGAGAATGTTGAATCAAAGCATAGAGCTATGGTTTGATCAAAGAAAAGAATGTTGAATCATGGCATAGGGAGCTATGCCGTATGGTTTGATAAAAAAAGAATGTTGAATCAAAGCATAGGGCTATGGTCTGATAAAAGAAGAGCATGTTAAATCGAGGTATAGGTCTATTGTTTGTCAAAAATAAGGAAATTTTGTTGACGCTTAAATCTATGGTTTTATTTTAAAAAAAGAGAATGTTGAATTTTGGTTTATTTCCATGTTTTGATATTACCCGAGGCGTAGGTCTCTCTTGAGATAAAAAGAAGTGAACATACCTTTTATATGTTTATAATGAGGTTTGGCGTTAATTCATATATTATTTACTAACATTTATAAGCTAAATAGAGAAATTGTTTGGCTGAACACTTTTTTTTCATTCTCAGGCTGAGAATATGGAGGTACATGGTGGTCGTCAGTTGTTGGAAGAAAAAGATAAGGACAGTAACGGTACATTTGTCAGCATCGAGAGGGTTAACGTATTCCTCAAGACTGTGTCTGTATACATCACACCAAAACCTAAAGATGCTAATACAAAACCGGTCACCTTTCACACAGTATTCCCATTTGAAGATGCACGTAATTTGAACATTACTAAAGTCAACGAAACTGTGAAGTAAGTTCATATGGCATTGCTTTTCATTGTAATCTAACTGTAGTGTATTCCTTATATTGCACATGTTTTTAGCTCACCTGTCACAAACTGACATGGTGAGCTTTTGTGATTGTAATTTGTCCAGTGCCGACTGGCTGGCGTCTGTCTGTAAACTTTTTAATGTAAAAAACATCTCATTATTAACCGCTACCCCAATTTCATCCAGACTATACATGAATTTTCCTTGGTTGGTCACCTTTAAAATTGTTCAAAGATTTGAATTCCATGCAGGGCTAGAGCTTAGATATTTAGCATGAAACATCTTCTAGTAGGTGTCTACCAAGTTTGTTAAAAAAATCTCTGGGGTCAAAATTGGCATCGCCCCAGGGGATCATTGATTTTCCTTATATGTAAAAAAAACCCAAAAGAGCTGCAGCGTAGATATTAAGCATGAAACATGTTCTATTGGGTGTCTGCGAAGTGTATTCAAATAAAAGCCATGGAGTCAAAATTGGCCTCCTCCCAGGGAGTCATTGATTTCCTTATATGCCTATATACTACTCCCCATATCTCAAAACATTGCTGAATAGGGATTTTCAAAAATTCAAAAGAAATCTGTTTTATACTTGTGATAATATAGAAATTAACTTTTATGGTGCTTAGCAAAAGTTGGGTAGTATCGTAAAAACAAATAAAAATCTTTTTCTATTATACTATAGAGGCTTTACTTAGATATTTGGTATGAAACATTGTCTGGTGGACCTCTACAAAAATTGTTCAAATTATAGCTTTCTGGTCAAAATTTCCCCACCCAGGGGGGAACATACATGTAGATATCCCTTATATGTATATAGTAATAAAAAAATTATTTCTAAATCTACAAGAGCTAAAGCTTAATTTCCATAACAACTAATGACTTCATAGCAGCCATTGACTTTTCATAGCAAACTTTAAATTTTCATAGCAACCAGCAGCATACATTAACTTTCTACAACAACGAGTGAATCTACCATTGAATTTCATTGCACACACTAACTTTCAAAGAAAACATATATTTTGTATAGCAAACATTGACATCTTATGAAACTGTTGTTTTCCCTTAGCAACAGCAACCAGTAACATTTTTAAACTACATTCAGATACAAATATGAACTTTGTGATGTGAGTTTAGGATTTAGATTTTATATCTGCTTTCACTTAAGTTTGCAATATTATTTGTTCCTTGTCATGGAGAATATTTACATTCAGGTGGGCTGTCATGGCCCTCTTGTTTCCAATTAGAATAATTATTCTGGAAAATTGGAGTTAGCCAAATGATCTGAAATTTTGCACACAAGCTTTTGATCTAGACCTGCCTCAACTGAAACATTAATCTCAAAGAATAATTTTCAGTACAATCATGTAAAAAACTTTCAGTCCCTTCAATGTATCTTGTAATCATATATATATTTCATTAGTTATATTGACTAATTTCTAAAACAATTGTTCATAACACTTGAAGTGAGGGGTTGAAAATGTCTCTAAAATTGTGTAATAGCCAGTAATTAAATGTTACTTAAATAGCCAAAGAGATATTATGTTAAATTTTATATTAGGACTTACATTTTATGTTTAACTTACTTAAGTAGATATTAATGGAGTTAATTAATAATGTCTTTTGCGTTTGCTAATTTTGCTAATTTTCGTTTTGCCAGGTTTCTTTTTAATAATCTCACTTTATGTTTTCAGGTTGACCTTAAGCTTCAAAGGGGACAATGGATCTGCCATACTTGAGTATGTATCTAATTTTTCTCTTTGGTTTGTGTGTGATAAGAACTAAAGTTTGCTTTTTTTGAGTTGTAAAATTATATCTTTTGCCTATGGAAATAAACTTTTCATGATAATGGCAATGATGATATCATTAATGATGATATTGGCAATGATGATATTTGCAATGATGATGTTGATATTGATGATGATAATTATTGGCAATGATGATATTGGTGATGTGCTGTTGATATTGATGATGATATTGCAATGTTGATATTGCTGATGATATTTGCAATGATGCTATCATTAGTGATGATATTGGCAAAAATGATATTGACGATGATGATGATGTTGATATTGATGATTATACATGTATTGGCGATGATTTTGATATTGGCAATGATGATATTGGTAATGATGTTGATATTGATGATGATATTGGCAATGATGCTATCATTAGTGATGATATTATCAATGATGATATTGTAGATATGTAGATAGTGATGATGATGTTGATGATGAAAGTGATGATGATTCGCACAAGAAAATGTACATTTCATTTTTACTAACCTTATTTTAACAGGATGATGATAGTGGAGAATAGGTTGTTTGAGTTTATATCAGTGAATGGTACTTTCAAGTTCACTGGAAATTCTGGCACAGAGAACGATGTTGATGATATGCCAATAAACTATAAGATACAGGCTACCAAAGGCTTCTGTTTCCATTGTACAAAGTTGAGAGCTGTCCGTGACTACACTAGGAAGGATTTTAATGGCACTAGTGCGGTCGAAGTTATACTAAATGGATTCCAGGTTTGTTTTCTAGCATGCAATTTTTAGCTTGACTGTTAGAAGAATAAGGATAGCTTTTGGGGTCACGCTATGGTTAAATGTTTGGTTGCAAGTTGGTATCTCCAAAACTACATAAGGGAATGGATTTAAACTTTACACACTTATTTGAGAGCATAATAAAAAGTCACTCACCAAGGCCCATGACTCTAACATGGATTTTGACAGAGTTATGGCCCTTTTTGAACTTAGAAAATTTTGTATTATCCAGGCTCTTTTACTATTTATTTATTTATTTATTTGACAGTGATAAATATTCTTGTTGCTAAATACAATATGTTAGTTTCATATTAAGATTTAATATAAATGTTGAATAAGTATCATGTAACACAATTAAGTACTTATGAATATTGCCTCCACCTGCTTTCATCTTTCATGTTAAATGGTGCTTGACAATGGTCTTGTGGTCCAAGTGTACAGAAGGTGTCAGCTGCCAATGTATACATCTAATTGAGTTATTAATTGCTACATTTGTAATCTAAAAGATGTTCATCTAAAATTGATCATTTGATTATGTTGTACTTGAAAATGTAAATTATAACCACATCTGAAAAGTTACAGTCTGTAAATCTGATGGCAGCTAAGGTTTGAAAATGCAAGGAGTGGCATGGGTTACACATGGGGTCTTCCTTCACCTGTGAGGAGGAGCACATTGGGTTTTCCTTCACCTGTGAGAAGGGCTCCAGGGGTCTTCGCCCATTCATGAAAAGGGGAACCTGGGGTCTTCCATCACCAGTGAAAAGGTGACTCTAGGTCTTCCTCTATCAGTGGGAAGGGTCACCTGGGATCTTACTCCCTCAAGTAAGGAAGGTAACAAGGGGTCTTCCTAACCATATTAAAAGGGTGCCTCTAGGTTTTCCAGAATAATTATTGTAACTGAAAAAATTGAAGATTGAAAAGTGTTGCAATGCTTGTTACTCAAATCAGGCTAAGAAAAGCACAAAAATTAATTTCTGAATATATTTCTTAATTATCTTATGCATATGTTTCTGTATTAAGTTCCCCAACTGATCTCTATGTAAGAAATTCATTTTTAGCTCACCTGTCACAAAGTGACAGGGTGAGCTTTTGTGATCGCTTTTCGTCCGGCGTCCGTCCGGCGTACGTAAACTTTTACTTTAAATGACATCTCCTCATAAACCACTAATCCAATTTCATCCAAACTTCACAGGAATGTACCTTTGGTGGTCACCTTTGAAAATTGTTCAAAGAATTTAATTCCATGCAGAACTCTGGTTGCCATGGCAACCAAAAGAAAAAACTTTAAATATCTTCTTCTAAAAAACCCAAAGAGCTAGAGCTTAGATATTTGGCATGAAACATCTTCTGGTGAGTGTCTACCAAGTGTGTTCAAATAAAAGCCCTGGGGTCAAAATTGGCCCCTCCCCAGGGGGTCATTGATTTTCCCTATATGCATATAGTCAAAACTTAAAAAATCTTCTTTTAAAGAACCCAAAAAATTAGAGCTAAGATATTTAGCATGAAACATGTTCTAATGGATGTCTACCAAGTTTGTTCAAATAAGAGGCCTGGGGTCAAAATTGGCCTCGCCCCAGGGGGTCATTGATTTTCCTTATATGTGTATAGCAAAAACTTAAAAAATCTTCTTTGAAATAAACCAAATAGCTAGAGTTTAGATACTAAGCATGAAACATCTTCTAGTTAGTGTCTACCAAGTCTGTTCAAATAAAAGCCCTGGGGTCAAAATTCGCCCCGCCCCGGGGGTCATTCATTTTCCTTATATGTGTATAACAAAAACTTAAAAAATCTTCTTTGAAAAAACTCAAATAGCTAGAGGTTAGATATTAAGCACGAAGCATCTTCTAGTGAGTGTCTACAAAGTTTGTTCAAATAAAAGCCCTGGGGTTAAAATTGGCCCCGCCCCGGGGGACATTAATTTTCCTTATAGGTGTATAGAAAAAACTTAAAAATCTTCTTAGAAAAAACCTGAATAGCTAAAGTTAAGATATTAAGCATGAAACATTTTCTAGTAAGTGTCTACAAAGATTGTTCAAATAAAAGCCCTTGGGTCAAAACTGGCCCTGCCCCAGGTGTGTCATTGTTTTTAACTGTATGTGTAAAGAAAAAACTTGACCAGCTAGACCTTAGATGTTTAGCATGAAACATCTTCTAATGGGTGTCTACCAAGTTTGTTCAAATAAAAGCCCTGGGGTTTAAACTGACCCGCTCCGCGGGCCTATATACAGGTGAGCGACTTCAGGGCCATCATGGCCCTCTTGTTTTATATATTTAGGCTTTTAGACCTCAGTGGAGTTCCTTTAAGGAAATCACCAGGGGTCAGGGGAAAGGATGTTGATTCTATCTTCACCAGTAAGGAACAGCCAGGAAGGGGGGATGGGGTATGCCTTCTCAGTTAAAGGAAGGCCCCTGTTGTTTCCCTCCACCAGTGAAGCTAGACATTTTAAGCCACTTTAATACATGTAGTTATAACCAAACATAGCAAATTGGATGATCTCATTTTATGTGTATTGATTTTTAAATCCATCTCTTAATAACTGTATCTTTTCTACTTCCAGATTGAAGCATTTAACCCGTACAACAGTTCAAGTAGCGAGTATTTCACTAGTGATGTATGGGATTGCGTTGAATTCTTCACGATCCCGATCTGGATGGGTATAATCACAACATTGTTACTACTCACGATTCTCTTCTATGGTATCACGATGATTGCCAACATCACGACCATGGACAGGTTTGATGATCCTAAAGGAAAAACTATCACCATCACGGTTAACGAGTAGTCTCCAAAGCAAAACATACATAAACACTTTATATATAGACTGATGCTTTTTTATGCCACCGCAGCATCTGCGATGCGGTGGCATATAGCGATTCACCTGTGTGTGTGTGTGTGTGTGTGTTTGTGTGTGTGTTTGTGTGTGTGTTATATAGATTATATAGTGAACTTAAAAAATCTTCTTGTGAAAAACCACTAGTCCAATTTCAACCAAACTTGGCAGGATTGTTCCTTGGGTGAAGGGGCTTCCAAAGTTGTTCAAAGAAATTTCATTCCATGCAGAAATCTGGTTGCCATGGCAACTAAAAGGAATTATAAGAACAAATTTAAAAAATCTTCTTGTAAAGACCAAAAGGCCTAGAGCTTAGATATTTTGCATAAGGCATTGTCTGGTAGACCTCTAACAAGATTGTTCAAATATAGCCCTGGGGTCAAAATTGGCCCTGCCCCGGGGTCAATTGATTTTCACTATGTTCATATAGTAAAAACTTAAAAAACCTTCTTGTAAAAACCCAAAAGGCCTAAGGCTTAGATATTTTGCATAAGGCATTGTCTGGTAGACCTCTACCAACATTGTTCAAATTATAGCCCTGGGGTCAAAATCGGCCCCGCCCCGGGTCATTGTTATATAGATTATATAGTGAACGTAAAAAATCTTCTTGTGAAAAACCAATAGTCCAATTTCAACCAAACTTGGCAGGATTGATCCTTGGGTGAAGGGCTTCCAAAGTTGTTCAAAAGAATTTCATTCCATGCAGAAATCTGGTTGCCATGGCAACCAAAAGGAATTATAAGAATAAATTTAAAAAATCTTCTTGTAAAGACCCAAAAGGCCTAGAGCTTAGATATTTTGCATAAGGCATTGTCTGGTAGACCTCTACCAAGATTGTTCAAATTATAGCCCTGGGGTCAAAATCGGCCCTGCCCCGGGTCATTGATTTTTCACTATATGTACATATAGTAAAAAACTTAAAATACCTTATTGTAAAGACCCAAATAGCCTAGAGCTTAGATATTTTGCATAAGGCATTGCCTGGTAAGACCTCTACCAAGATTGTTCAATTATAGCCCTAGGGTCAAAATCGGCCCCGCCCCGGGGGACACTGATTTTCACTATATGTACATATAGTAAAAACTTTAAATACCTACTTGTAAAGACCCAAAAGGCCTAGAGCATAAGGCATTGTGTTGTAGACCTCTACCCAGATTGTTCAAATTATAGCCCTGGGGTCAAAATCGGCCCTGCCCCGGGGGTCATTGGTTTTCGTTATATGTATATAGTAATAACTTTAAAAAAATTTCTTCTAGCAATTGACAAATGCTAGAGGTTAGATATTTTGCATGAAACATTGTGTAGTGAACCTCTAGCAAGATTGCTCAAATTATAGCACTGGGGTCAAAATTGCCCCCGCCCCGGGGGTCATTGATTTTCAATATATACATATAGTAAAAAATAAAAAAATCTTATTGTCTGTAGGTACAAGGTACAAGGCTTCAAAAACTTAAAATACCTTCTTGTAAATGCCCAAAAGGCCTAGAGCTTAGGTATTAATGCGGTGGCATAGCATTTTTCTCAAATGCAATCTTGTTTGTACTTAATTTTGTAATTTAAAAGTACCGTAGTAAATAAGTATAAAAGTGAGATCAAGTTTTCCAATGTTAAAACTGTCTGTTTTGGGTATATTATAAACATTTGCATTTATCTAATGGTAGAATTGGATCAAGAATGGAAATCATTATTTAAGCAAAAAAAAAGTTCTGTAAGCTAAGTTAAGTATTATGAGTAAATAAAGTGATATGAAAAGAAAACTTGTTTATATAATAGTAATGCTTTCACGAAATTTAGTGAAAATGTAAAGTAGGAAATTCTTTATCTTTTAGATCTATCAATCATATTTCATTTGCAGTTTTATAATATAGTAGGTGACACCTTGGCAAATTCATTGATAGAACTTCTTAAAACAGCTCATGAATACTTTGTTAAGCAATTTTCTGACCTGTTTTCATTTATAATTTATGTGTGCGTGTGAAATAGCAGGCACTTTTTCTTTAAAGGCAAAGCTCTTCATATTAATTTTTTTATAAATAAAGCTTGATTGTAAAATTTGTGAAAAATAAGGTTTATTGAGCCAGTTACACTGTTCACACTTTTTGCTAAATCATGAGATATGAACATAAGAATTTAAGAATAGCATGTTTGTACAGTTTGTAAAAAGGTTTAGGTATATTTTGCTAGTTATAGGTGTTCATGCTTTAAAAACATAACATTTTGAACAGTTTATATAATCATGGAGATAATTATGTTTAGAGAGTATAAAACATATGAGCCGCGCCATGACAAAACCAACATAGTGGGTTTGCGACCAGCATGGATCCAGACCAGCCTGTGCATCGCCGCAGTCTGGTCAGGATCCATGCTGTTCGCTTACCAACTCTATTACAAGTAGAGAAACTGATAGCGAACAGCATGGATCCTGATCAGGCTGGTCTGGATCCATGCTGGTCGCAAACCCACTATGTTAGTTTTGTCATGACTCGGCTCATATAGTTGACAATGTGAATGCTTTAATAGTCATCTAAAACATTAATCTTATTCCTGACAAAATTACAAAAAGTAACATAAGTTTACCATCTTATTTTAAAAAAAAAAGAGATAAATTAAGTGAAAAATTTATATCAGTTAAATGGAACAACAACAAACCTGTTTTCATCAACTAAAGAATAAGTATACATATTTCACCTTTATGTTACCATAGAAGTGCTGAGGAAGAACTAAAGTTTTGAAATGATAACAAACAAAAGCAAAGATAGGCATATTTGGAAGAAAACAAATGATGGTCAGTTGAAACACATATTTCTCATTTTTGATGAAATAAAAAGAGGGTTTAGAAAAATCATTTTGGTCATACATCATCGGGGCATTGCTTTGTCTTCAATACATGTATCTAGATAGAATACTTGAACATATATGCAAAAAATTAAGGAAGTTTACCTTCAAAATTCAGAAAAAAAAATTTTAAGTTGTAAAGCTACCTTATTTTACTCATTTTACACTAAAAATATAATTAATGCTGCAAATATCTTAGATATTTTTTTTGTTTTGGCTTGTGTAAGTTACTTCCTGTTCACAGAAACTACCTATATCTGGACAAAATATTTAGACATTTCTTTTACTCTGTTAGTACAATGTAATGGGTTAGAATTTTGATGATTAAAAACAATAAATTTCTGTAATATTGTGCAAAATGTGTTTACAGTTTTTAGGATTGTGAAAATTAAAAAATTTCATAAACTTGAAGTATATTTCTCTCAAGTTAGATTTTACAAGATTTATTTTACTCACCTGGAGGGAAATATTCTTACTCTGTAAAGGACCATTCAGTGCGATCTTAGAAAATATTTTTTGATTTTCTGTAACATCATTGGAAGTATAATGTTAAATCTTGCACGAAGGTTATAAAGAAATTCTCCAAGCTCAATCTCGGGTATTTGATTGGTCAGAAATTGTCACAAAATTGTATATTGACCAATGGAAATCCTGAGATTTGAGACAGAACTTAGAAAAAAGTTTTATAACCTCAGGCCAGATGCATGTACATGGATGATGGAGTAAATTACATTTGAATAACATATTTGAGCCGTGTCATGACAAAACCATTGGGTTTGCAACCAGCATGGATCCAGACCAGCCTGCTCATCCGCGCAGTCTGATCAGGATCCATGCTGTTCGCTTACCAACTCTATTACAAGTATAGAAACTGATAGCAAACTGTATGGATACTGATCAGACTGCGCGGATGCGCAGGCTGGTCTGGATCCATGCTGGTTGCAAACCCATTTTGTTGGTTTTGTCGTGACGCAGCTCAATTGCACTCAGTTTTGTATTGCTAGGACAACTGTACTTCTGTAAAATATATAGTGGAATAAATTAAGTATAATAGAACCATCACCAGAAATATGCTAAAATATATTGTATAATCATTAATGTATACATACATATGGACCTTTTGAACTTTACCATTCCAATGTTTTGATTTAAGCAATAAAAAATTTGCAGACTTTAGTGTGTGTTTTTATTCACTTTGCAGTTGGTGGTATATAATGTACAGCTCATGTGACTAGATGCAAAGAAAAGCAATGGCAGAAACAATGAGATTCATATGACTGAAAATATTTTGCTTTGTCGAACTATATGACTGTTAGAATGTACTGCTGTTAGAATGTATGGCTGTTAGAATGTAAGACTGTTTGGATGTATGGCTGTAATACTATACGCCTGTTAGAATCTACGACTGTTATACTATACACCTGTTATAATGTACTAGTATGCCTGTTAGAATGTATGTGTGTTAGAATATACGACTATTAGAATGTATGCCTGTTAGAATATAGAATGCATGTCTGTTAGAATATATGCACGGGGGCGTCTATGGCCGAGTAGTTAAGGTTGTTGACTTCAAACCACTTGCCCCTCACTGCTGTGGGTTTGAATCCGGACAGGGACTTTGGATTCTTTCATGTGAGGAAGCTATCCTGCTAGCATACGGAACGTCGGTGGTTCTACTCAGGTGCCCGTTCGTGCCTGAAAAAATGCACGGAGGGGCCCCTGAGGTCTTCCCTCACCAGTAAAGCTGGAACATTGCCAAATGATCTATACTGTGTCGATGTGACGTAAAACGTCAAAAAAAAAAGAAGAAGAATATACGCCTGTTAGAATGTATGCCTGTTAAAATATACGACTGTTAGAATGTACGCCTGTTAAAATATAGGACTGTTAGAATGTACGCCTGTTAAAATATAGGAATGTTAGAATGTACGCCTATACGACTGTTAGAATGTACGCCTGTTAAAATATCGGAATGTTAGAATGTACGCCTATATGACTGTTAGAATGTACACCTGTTAAAATATAGAACTGTTAGAATGTACGCCTGTTAAAATATAGGAATGTTAGAATGTATGCCTGTTAAAATATAGGACTGTTAGAATTGACGCCTGTTAAAATATAGGAGTGTTAGAATGTACGCCTGTTAAAATATAGGACTGTTAGAATTGACGCCTGTTAAAATATAGGACTGTTAGAATGTATGCCTGTTAAAATATAGGACTGTTAGAATGTACGCCTGTTAAAATATAGGAGTGTTAGAATGTACGCCTGTTAAAATATAGGACTGATAGAATGTACGCCTGTTAAGATATAGGACTGTTAGAATGTATGCCTGTTAAAATATAGGAATGTTAGAATGTATGCCTGTTAAAATATAGGACTGTTAGAATTAACGCCTGTTATAATATACAACTGTTAGAATGTATGCCTGTTAGAATATACAACTGTTAGAATGTACGACTATTAGAATGTATGAGTGTTAGAATGTACGGATGTTAGAATATACACATGAAAGAGGGGATCCATGTATTTAAGAAAGAAAAACGTGTTTGACGAAAGTTTTATTGAAAGTTTGATTATTGTGTCAAAGTTTCAGTTATCACTAAAATCTATCAGGGGAGACGACTCAGTTATGTCTGTATGCTAGTATTTTTTCACAAGTTGAGCCAATATTGTTGATTTCTTCCCACATTTTGTTGATTATAGGTCACAAATTTTGTACATTTGATGAGGTCATGTGCACTAAGTGACGTTGTACCCGATACAGGAATCTTGAACAATCGACATCCATAGATAATGTTGGGTAATTCATTTCAATTGGGTTATCTCTATAAACAAACTTATCAACATATCACATGTTAACCTTTGACAAGATCAGGTATACATTGTTTTATGTCTACACTCAGAGATATTACCGATAACTGATTTGATTAAATTGACTTATTATTTTGTTTATAAATCGGTTATTTGCATTGATGGGTTATTCTCGGGTCTAATTTCATCATTTTTCTCTTCACGGGGCTTTTGTAAATTTCACTTTTACATCGTTACTGGCTATATGGGTGCGAGCTTTTATTCTATTCTTGGGCGGTAGATCTTATCTTGAACAAAAATGTATTTAAAAAAATATTTCATAGAATTGAATTTATGACATTGATGCAGCTTCAATTTTCTTTAGACGATAATGTCATGAAGTAAATTAAAGAATGCTACCGATTTTGAAGAGTGAGACTAAAAAATTATATACAATAATGAATGAAAAATGTAAGAATCGGCGAAAAAGGCGATATTTTTTTCATTTTGTGATCATGATTTCTGCAAGCATCCAGAGGTACTGCTCCAACACTGTATTGTGCTGAAAACGATTTTTCAAAGTCTAAACCATCTGTACGTAAAGAATGAACGCTGCTATGATGTACGGAAGTCTATTTGAAATTCTATTTGAAATTATAACTTTTTAGTGTCGCCTAATACATAACTGATGGAACAGGAATAAAACGGTGGAATTACTCCGCTTATAAAGGTTTTAGACAAAATAAGTGAACACGCGTGGCATATATAGCCTTTTTCCATATTTTACTGATATATAAATAACAAAACAATACTCGTATAAATACATTTTTTTTTACACTACTACTCAAAATTGGAAAAAAGGAAATAAATAGTGAAAATATGATACAACAGGGGTATAGTCTTGTACAAACATGCAAAAAACCTTCTAATCGGGAAACCTTTCTAATACGAACTTTTCTTCTGGTCCGGGCGAGTTCGGATTAAAGAGGTTCCACTGTATTCTACTTTATCCGTATACATTTATTTAATTATAGATTGTTTATCTATCAATGATAACAAATCAGCTTCGATAAAATTGTTATTTACATTTATTTTTAGACACATTTGATTAAGGTTAATTCCTGGACTGTTTTCCGGACTAACCAGTTCTGATGTCATTTGTAGGAAACATTACCGTGCCCAAAGCAGTACTCGTATGTGGATATTATATATAAGAAATAAATAATACAAATTAACATATACATTGCATATACAATTACATTGTCAAATCTCACGATAAACTTTCTTCTGAAAGCATATTGGTATTTAGACACCGGGCCAAATTTATTGTCTTAATCAGATTTTCTTTCATTCAAATCAGTACGGAATTCATTGCGGCATCCGCCAAAAGCTACAATATATATAGGCATCCGCCAAAAGCTACTTAATGAATATCAAATAAAATAATCTCAAATAACGTTTGTAAATGTACATGTATTTACATTAATTTGAATATGTTTTGCTCTTAACGAGTATTGCACCTGTCCCATTCCTTGGATAAACAAAAGTTTATCTATTCCTTCTTAATTCCCCCATTCTCAGATTTATTTTTGTTGGCATCTTCAAAATTCCAGTCTACTGGGTTAATCATTTGAACTGTTTTCTTGTAAGTCCAAAATGGCGTCATTATGAATGTTACAAGGAATAGTTGCAAATAAAAGGAAATAAACATGGCCGTCGGCATGGCGGACCAAATACGATCCCAGTTCAAGTAAGTATGGTACCACATTGAACATTCTACCACGGAACGGAGGTGGAAAGTGTGAACGAGGAAGAATTGGTTGGCTTTCCACAGGAATGTCTGTGCTAAATCGCATTTCAACAGTGTCCAACATAGGCAGCTGAACGGAGTACTCATTTCGAGAACGAGTCCGCGGCAACCAAAGTAGTGCGTACTCCCGAGATATATCAACAAGGAATATCCAATCAAAGATATCCAGTGGTGAAGATTAAGGAGTACATTAAATTGCTTGTAATATATGTCAGACCACATTAGCATCGAACATTCAAATATAAAAAATCCTACGGTTATCGACATTGCGAAATGACTCGTTGGTGTAGTTGCGTAAACGACATCTTTCTCTAACTCCGTGTCGATGAAAAGCGCCCAGATGCCTATGACTATGCAAAATAGTCCGTATACGGCCCTCACGATAGCTAGATGCCAAAATATCTTCTCTTTCATTCTCAATATTCTGTATGGTTTAAGGACGGCTGACAATACTGTGGAGACGACATAAACGCAGCAGAAGAACACGAACGAGAAAAAAATGAGCTTCAGTTTGACGGACGTCTTCTCAAACTCAAAATCCGCTAAGGAAGGATGGATGAATTCCGCTAAAACCATTTTGGAATCTGTTGTCTGGCTTACCTGAAAGAGAGTTCCAAATTTTAAAAACTGCAAAAATCAATTAGAAATAAACATTCGTAAATTCTAAAAGAAAGTAAAGCCATTTTAGGGCTGGGAGTCTTAGATCGCAAGACAATATTTTCTTATTCGTCTAGTCTACTTTGTTTGTCGTTACCGAAGTAACCTGCCATTGCAGAAGCCTAGCTAAGATCATCCGTGTCAGCATACGCTTTTATAAATAGTTCAAGTATACATACTTTAACTACTCTTGTCTATGATACGAGATCACGCGCGTCTAGTGGACTTTCATAGACTGGCTAAGAGACATTTAAAAGACTGGCTACCGTGTTGTTAAAGTATTGGGGTCAAATTATTTGACTATTTTGCTTTATAGGTTAACGTCGGCACATAAACAAAACTCTTAGATTTTGACAGGAGTTTGTGGTCTTGTTATTGATCTAAGAATAATTTATTTTGTTTTTGTTTGTTTGTTTGACTGACTGAGTTGAGAGGCAGACATCTTAACCATTAGCTATAGGCCGCCGCTCCCCGTAAAGGGGAATAATTCATATTGGTTAAATTATGTCTAAAATGCAACTTCGCCACAAAAATGGAGCCTTGCATTTCAAGCACACCACTTAAATATCGCCTTTTAGTTTAGTACTTTTAATCTCGAAAACCAGATGTTCTAATATGTACAACTGGGGAAGTCCATTGCACTAAATTTTGGGTAACATCGCAAGAAATCTCGGTATCACGTGTTGTAATATGATTTATTATTGCTGATACAAATCTGTCCCTAAATGTTTTTATGTTAATGTAATTGAGTTGTATACATATTTTGGAGAATCAGATTAACTGCTTTCCGCGTAACAAAAGAAGTGAATTTTGCATATATAGTAATCCATAGCAAAAAATGGTAAAATATTGCAGAAGAGGACATTAGGATAGAACAAGATCTTTCAACTAGACAGGAAGACTCTGAACGTTTTGAGACCTTTACATATGAGAGATATGTGGATATATGTATTAACCATGGTACATGTATGTTTATATGTTTGTCTGATAACTTTGTTGATAAAATTATATAAAAAGTCATGGGGTGATCAGTTTTAACGTCATCAGTTGAACAGAAATAATCTAAATGTCACAGTGACACGGTGACATTTACTATCATAGTTTCTCTACAGGCTAAACATATATTATATACATCGTATATACTAAAATATACCTATACCTATCTCTGTATGGAAAAAAGGTGTAAGACATGAGATCTTTTTCTGAAAGTCGAAGACACGATAATTGGCCAATGTATCCAGTCTTCGTGTCGTCGTGTCTTCGCCCATGATAAAGTGGCCAATTATCACATATTAGAGTCACATTAGAGTCAAACAATGGCATGGTAAAAGAAACCTTCCTACTATCACATTGTTATCTTATTTTATTTATTTATTTAAATAATATTTTGAATTGCAGTAAAAGAAAACTTTAAAGCATGTAGAGAGTGGTCTAATTACAAAGAGCTGTCAGAGGAGACAGCCACGCTCGACTAATTAAATACTGGACGCAGTAAAGGAAGACAAATCTATGGGAGAAACAAATCAATTATGATATAAATATATTTTTGTATCAGTGTAAAGAAAGCAATAAAATGTTCAATATTTTTATACCACATAATATGCATGTGACCATGCCAATACAAGTTAAACAGACATTTCTATGTTCTAATGGAAAAGTCGACAGTTTCAAATCTGAAGTCAATCACTTCAGTAACAAAGATGATAAGAGCAAAAATTATATAAAGTTTTTAAAATGAATTTATAAGTTCACAGAGAAATAACTCAGGGAATAAAGATGGTAGAGTTATAAACCTTGTCATGCATGATGTGAGTAATGGCAAAGAACAATTATCTTAAGTCTAGAGTAGATATCATTTATAGTAACAAAGATGATATTTATCCTGAATCAATAAAGAAGTTACAAAAAAAAATAATGAAAAGTCCAAGTTTTACGGGAAGATAATTCGGAAAATACTGACGCTAGGGTTCTGACCATTGTCATATAATTAGTATATGGGAGTTGATATGAAACCAGATTTTAAGTTTAAATTAAATCCTTTGAAAAATAAGTTAGTTTAGAGCAAAAAAATAACAATTTTTATTTTAAAAAATCCAAGTTCAAGGGATTATAATAATTCTGGAAATATTCATGCTAGAGTTATGAATCTTGTCAGGGGTAATAATTCTCAAAAATGTGTGCTAGAGTTATGAATCTTGTCACACATCATGTGGTTGATGATAAGGAACATAAATATGAAGTTTGAAGTACATAAATTCTTTAAGAAATATAGAAGTTATAGTGAAAATAACATTTTTCAAGGGAACAGCTAAGTTCATGGGAGAATAATGCTGAAAATATTGGTGCTAGAGTTATGAACCTTGTCACATAAGATGTGGTTAATGATAAGGAACATATATTTGAAGTTTGATATCTTACGAAGATATGATTATATTCAACTCGTTCAATAAATTTAGTATTAAACTACACTCATTTAATATCCTCTATTTATGAAATACATTTATAAACAACTGCATAATACATATGAGAAAAATGTATATTACATCTGAAATATAAAGATTATAATAAAACCAACAACACTTGCATTTAATGTATGCATTAAAATATCTTACAGTTTGACGTTGTTGTTTTTTGTTGTTGTTGACAAAAAATTGAAATTACTTGAAATATTATAAAATGCATAGCTTCAACTCATGACAAATTAGCATCTAGAAGATATTATTTAATAGTTCATACTCACAATGCTCGGATATATCCTAGAATAGAAAGAAAATGGAAACTAGAATATCTTAGTGAAAAACTATTTTCAAAGCTTTCACTTTCATCATACTTCCCTCTTCACTGCCTATATACACATCAACTGAATGTACGTCTTTGTGTCTGTACGTACATGTCACGTGCGCAGCATATGACACCCGATTTTAAAGATAAAATACGTCGGTTACATGTATACAATAAGTGATAAAATTGTTGATGAGATTATTCTATATTTAGTATTTAGATATAATAATATTTTATATTAGTTATCTATACATGTTGGAACATGCAAGTAAAGGTTAATTTTACATGTTTATTTGTTATAATCAAAGTACACACGTCAGAACAATAAAAAAAAGAAAAAACAAGAGCACCGCTAGGCGGAGCATTATATGCCCGAAAGTGTTTTTTTTATATCAAGGATGAAGCATTTGTAAGACATTACATAAATTAAATAAAGTATTACCTCCTTCCAATAGCAATCCTCCTATAAAGTTTGAATATTGTGGGCCAAATAGAAATTAAGTTATGCTCCGGAAACTGTTTTGAGTTTTAAAGTAATAGTGACTTTGACATTTGACCTTGTGACCCCAAAATCAATAGGGGTATTCTACCCAATATGGACAATCATCCTATGAAGTTTGAATATTGTAGGCCAAATAGACCTTAAGTTTTGCTCCAGAAACTGTTTTCAGTTTTAAAGTAACAGTGACCTTGACCTTTGACCGTGTGACCACAAAATCAATAGGGGTCTCCTACCCAATATGGACAATCATCCAATGAAGTTTGAACACTGTGGGCCACATGGAACTTAAGTTATGCTCCGGAAACTGTTTTCAGTTTTAAGGTAATAGTGACCTTGATCTTTGACCTTGTGACCCCAAAATCAACAGGGATCTCCTACCAAGTATGGACAATCATCCTATGAAGTTTGAACACTGTGGGCCACATGGAACTTAAGTTATGCTCCGAAAACTGTTTTTAGTTTTAAGGTAATAGTGACCTTGACCTTTGACCTTGTGACCCCAAAATCAATAGGGGTCTCCTACCCAATATGGACAATCATCCTATGAAGTTTGAACACTGTGGGCCAAATGGAACTTAAGTTATGCCCCTGAAACTGTTTTCAGTTTTAAGGTGGTAGTGACCTTGACCTTTGACCTTGTGACCCCAACATCGATAGGGGTCTTCTACCTTATATGGACAATCATCCTATGAAGTTTGAATGTTGTGAGCCAAATGAAACTTAAGTTATGCTCCGGAAACTGTTTTCAGTTTTAAGGTGATAGTGACCTTGACCTTTTACCTTGTGCCCCCAAAATCAATAGGGGTCTTCTACCCAATATGGGCATTCATCCTATGAAGTTTGAACACTGTAGGTCAAATGGAACTTAAGTTATGCTCCGGAAACCAAATTGCTAACGGACGGACGGACAGACGGACGGACGTTCTCACAGGACAGTAATTATGTGGCTACTCTATTGTTCTCTCTATTGTTCTTTTTAGCCACCCAAAAGAAAATAGCCACATAAAAGCATTACGGAATGAATGACATCAAAGAGAAAGAACAGTTACCTATTGTCCCTCTAGCCACATAATTACTCTCCTGTGAGTGCGGATAGACAGACAGACAGACGGACGGACGGACGGACGCCAGGGGGTATAACATAATATGCCCGAAATTTTTTCGGGCATATAAAAATACATTGTCTTGTAAATGTCGACAAACTCATTAAATATGTTAAAATGTTTAAAAGAATGATGTATTAATGAAACTAAAGAGATTTTAATTTTGGGTAGGTGGCATTATCGGCTAATATTGCACGATGCAGCGTTCATAAAGGCAGCCTCAAGATTCGTTTGCCGCCAAATAATTTAAGACAATTGACAAATTTATCCAACAGATGTACATTTTAAGTTAATGTGGAAGTTCGTTATTAATATTGACAATTGATTGCGCATTATCTTAAATCGATGTCTCGAGGCCGACTTGAAGAGGAGCGGTGGCCTTGTGGTTACGGTATCTGCCTCTCAACCCGTGTGCTCGTTCAATAAGTACTTTAATCAAGAAAATATCTCTTCATTACAGACACCAGTACTGGGTTAGTTCCAAAAAGCCGGCCCGATAGTGATTAATATTATGAAATTGTTTCACTATCGAACTAATGAGAAAAATTGTTAAATCTAACGAAAGCACTTCTGTTAAATAAGTAAACAGTGGTAATAAACGCTTCGTGGTGGCAATGACGAGAAATGAAATTAAGCAGCAAGTGGATGTGTACCACAATATAACCATAAATTAAATTGTATCTGAAAAAAAAACATAAACCAAATTTTGTCATGCCGGCGCCCGGGTGAGTTGCATAGTCCCATTATTCTTGGAATAGTCAGCGAAAATGTAGTTAGAAATATCTGGTAATTACAAAGCATGTAAATCGTTTCTTAACAATAACAATTATAGTAATTCGCAGGGTAGAACTCTGGAATACAAACCGATATACTATACCTATAATACACTTACTTCAGAGATTGATTGATTGATTAATTGATTGATTTCGGCTATTTCAGTTTTTTTTTGTTTTTTTTTGTTGACTTTTGTTTTTGGGTTGTAAATCATATTATGACCATGAAGATATACAACAAAATTCCACAATACAAAATCATTAAATGCTTGATCAAAATATTTTTGTCTGTCATCAAAGATGCTACTAAAAATGTATATACATGTACATTTATGAACATATTTTAATTAGCGGCAACGGCAGCGCGTTTCTATAAATAAGTCATACCTGTGAAGAATGATTACTTAGTAGAGTTCTTAAAAATATTCACCATGGACCTCTACACACTTTCCCAGACACAGAAACCATTCCGAAAAAGCATTTTTGATCTGTCCTTTGGGTAAACTGTTTATACATTGGTAGAGAACGCTTCGGGTGTCACTGCGGGTTTCGAACCGGCGATCGCGAAGGCAAGATTTCATGTACGGATTTTACCAAAAAGTCACAAGGAAAAAGGTCAGGACTTTAATCGAAATGTAACAAAACCTCAGTTCTTTTCCCCTCTAAATAAGCTTGTGTTCTTTGTAATGTAGTGATTCACTACGGCAGTGAGAACATAATCATGGTAAAATTTTCTAGTGACACTACCCCTCTCCGGAATAGCGACACGGGACACTATACCATACTGTCAAAAATAGAGCGTACATAACTCTTTTATCGAGCAACAACTGGGCGAACGCTGTTTTCACCTACCCGAGTTTATTGTAGGGCCCAAGAAAAAATAAAGCTACGTTTCCCTTGTGGCAACTTCTCTCGGGCGTCTAGGGTCTCGATCTTTGGACCTAGTCAATAAGGCCGAGGTCTTTTCAATCCGCTCCCTTTTCTGGTCAGAGGTTAGCAAATGCGGGATCCAACAGGTGCACACTTTACTTAGCTTAACTTTTCTTTCAAGATGGAAAACACATATGATGCACTAAGGCCCGAAATGCCACTTATCTCATCCACGGTATATCTTTCATTTTCATCAACTATGGCTTTGATAGTTCAGAGGTAGTGGAAATTGGCAGCCCAGAGCGGGAATCATCTTTAACATTAGTTCTACCTACCTTGAACATTAACACCCACCTGGCAATAGTACGATATGGAATGGCATTTTCTCTAGATTCGTTTTTATTTCTGACGCGCATTACCCAATAACCAATGAGTTTTGCACTAAGCTCTTTGCTCTCTCTCAAACCGATATGCAACTCAGCCATGTTAACAACCAGTTCACAAAACCCTATGTATTTAAATGGTATACTCAAATTTTACTGCACGTGTGCGAAAATAGACTGTTGGTTAGAAAAAAATCAATAATCTTTCCAGCTTGCTTTCACCTGCAAATCATGGTTAAATTGAGTTGTTGCCACTAATTCAAATATGCCCCTCATACATTGTATTTAACCCGATGCAAATTACGCTATTCAAAAAGTCATAAAACAGTTCCTATTGCTTCATTTTTTACTATGATTGTCAACAAAAGCTTGTCAGCATCAAATTATACAGACAACTTTAGGGTAGAATAATACTGAACAATACAGTTATACTTTTTATCCAGTTTATTCAACAATAAAACTAACAATAAATATTAAATGTAAGAATTGTGGGAGTATAAAACATTTAAAAGTTTTTAAATATGAAACAAGTGTAGAACAATTTATAAACCATATATCACAAAGCTATAAGATATGTTAAACATTTATATGATTCATTATATGAATTTGATGGCATAGTTAACAAGAGCAATAGACAGTAGCTTTGTCCCACAAATCAAAACAACAGTAACAATTGAATTGAAAGTAAACTAGCCAAATTCTACCAGCCCCCACCCTCACCAACTACATAATAAAACATGCCTTCAGGCTTCTGTATTTAACAAAAGAACTTTAACTCAATGGATTTCAAAGAATTTTTTTTTTTGAAATGCTTACACACATTCTAACATGACTCTTGATTTTGTCACTATACATAAAGAAAAAATTACTGCAGTATGTAAGATGTTATTTTAGCATTACATGAAAAGAAAACATAATTATAACATAAAAAGTATAAATAAAGATGTGTTATTATTGTTGCTGTTTAACAATCTTATTGGAGGGAGGGAGAACATAACAGCCACATACACATGTTTTTCACAACCAGCGTTTATTGGCAGTTTAACACTGATTATTTTCTTCTTTAATATGTATTGTGATATGAGTCATGTTAGAATTCTTAAATAAAGGCAATAAAAAAAACTGATATTACATGTACTTTCTGGTGTCTCCTTGTTATGGGCGTACATTAAAAATGATGATATAAAATATTCCATTAACTAATTAATAGGTATCTAACAGGTATGGCACGCGGCTTGTCCCTTTTGCTTTATTTTCATAAATAAAAAAGCAACAAATTTTCCACTACAAATATACTTCTGAAATAAGTTCTGATATTGACAAATGTCTTAACTTTAAATAAAAAAGCAGGTATTGAAAATTTTACCTGGTTCTTAATTCTTCACTTTTCTTTTAACATTTGACCTCAATTAATTTTCATTTTAAAAAAGGCGTTATAACAGTTATATCTGTGTAACAGGACAGTAGCCTCGATCATTCTTACTTCTTGATGGTTAAAACAAAAGTCATTAAGAGGGTAATAATTTAGTAAATAATCTATTTAAGAGTAATGTTACTAGGTCAATAACCTACAATATATCATTGCATGCCAATATCTATCATCCAGGTTCACAAATTCACTTGCAAATTCATAAATAGGGGTTAAGTAATTTTCTATTGCTTAAACCATCATTTTATATCAAAAATATTCATTACAGTAACCAAGCCTTTACAATTAGTGTAAACGGTTGCCATTTTAGTGCATGTATATAATTATTAACTATACTTGAGTATATTTCACTGCTTAGAATGAGTAGAAGGTGTAATAATAAGTTAGTATGTACATGTATAAATTGTATTGTCACCGGCTTATAACTGATGTTAATTTAACTTTAAATTCTTTGTACAATTAACATATACTAATATAATAACTAGGCCTATCTGTTTATCTCAAATTCATAAAAGTAAGGTGTTTATTAGTAAAAACATTTAGAAAAACAAATAAATAAAAAAATATAAATATGCACATGTTCAAAGCCATATCAGGTGCACTTCCGCACAAACGGACACCTGTGTAGAACCACTGACATTCCGTAAGCTAGCAAAATAGCTTCCACACATGAGAAAATCCCTGTCAGGATTCGAACCCACAGCGCTGAGGGGCAAGTGATTTGAGGCAACCCCGCCACAGACACCCTCTGTATAGCAGCAGGTCATTCTGGAAATCCATGCAGGGTGACCAATCACTATACTGCAGGTAAATTAACTTCAAATTTAATCTTGACATCCCTACATTTGATAATGCACAGTTCCAAAAATAGAAACTGGACAAGTCCATTAAAGAAATTCAGGGGGATCAGGATCAAAAACACATTACTGATTAGCAAACTTGATTAAAAATTATGCATTAAATATTGCAAATATATGTAAATGTTTATCTTTTCAATCTATCAAATCATGTCACACTTTTATAAACAGGTAAAGGTCTAGTTCAAGAACCAAATAAGGCAGGCATATTTTTTAATTCTTCATTTAAATATTTTTTCAAGAATGCTGTGAAAGACGTACTCAGACATACTTGGATTTCGTAACAGTTTATTATGCATATGATCACTTTTGGTAAACATTGAATACTAGGCTGGACATATCAAGATAATGTAGGACCTTAAAATTGGAATTCATATTTTCCTAATATTATGACTTACTAACTTTAAAAAAAACACAAAAAAAAACAACAACAAAAAACCTGGTAAAAACAACAAATATGGTATGCATGGGACATGATTATCACAAGTGGATAGTTGAACAGATGATATATTCGGAACTCTGCAAATGTTGGTTTTTCCCATCTTATACAAACAAACATTACCATTAAAGCTTCAAGAATCACAATCATTCAAAACTATGGATGCTGATTTGGTATGCTTTTGTGCGTCTAGTTGGCACTAGTAACAACACAACACAGCCCAAATGGCGCGTTGTCGGACTTTTGTCTTGTTCTGTCCCTAGTGACAACACGACAAGGCGCCAAACGGCACGTTGTCACGCTGTCGTCTTGTCTTCCTGTCTCAAGCGCGGCACTGTCACACTGTCATATGTTAGCAAAGCAATTAAAAAAATAATATCTCAGCTTATCATCTAAAATCATATTTATAAAAATACATGTACAAAGTTCACTTCCAAAAATAGCTAAATGTATAATCTGCACAAATGAAAATACAAAAACAAAAGGCAGTCATATTGTAATCATATATACATACAATTGAAATAAAGCATTACTATGTAAGCATATACATTAAAGACATTTAATATATACATGAGATACTGATAAATGAAATCTTTGTCAAACATTTGCAAGTCAAATTTTATAGACAAGTTTCAAATGGCCTGTAAGTTTGTGACAGTTAAAAAATAATTAACAAATTGCATGGATCCTTTCTAAATAAAAATTTCAAACCAAAATGCCAAAATTTAGTCATTCAGCTTCTGAATTAAGATAACCATGTGAATAAAGACCATTTTTCAACAACCATTTATTGATTTTATAGAACTGAATAGAATGGAGTAACACCAAATAAAGAATGGCCACTTTTTGTCTCTTAACATGTTTGATTATATTACTTTCAAAACTCAAATGATAATTTTGTTAACTACAGGAACAAATATATAGCCTCACACACTTTAAAGTAAAACATGATTACAACTGTATGTTTATACCAGAGTAAACTTAAAAGATTGTCAAACAGTGATACTTAAAATCACAGCAAAGTTTGGAATGTAAACACAAAAGAAACAGAAAATAACTCATTCAAAATGAAATGTAAGTAGAATACCAAAAAAATCTATAATTTTTATGTACATGAGAAACATGGTCAACATTGTCATGATAGAATAAAATAAATCAAAGTCGGTCACAGACAAAAATTATCAGTCAATTACCTGCATTAAAAGCACCACTGCAGTTTTAACCCTTATCTGACTAAACTTTCACACTAAAATCCTGGTCTTCTCTAGAATTTAGAACATTTAATCAATAGTTTAAGAAATTTCAGTATCAAAATTTATACTAACATGGTGCACACAACAGTAAATTTATTATGCTGTTTGTTGTAAAATTCAGGGAATAAAATTGCACTGCTCTGGAAATGAATCCTAATTTCTAATACCATTCATACTTCATACCAGTTTAAAATAGTAAGGAAAGTTTTGTATCAGTTTCTAAGATTATTTGTTGTTCTTTTTCCCCCTTTAAGGTACAGATTTTTCTCTTCAATCAGAATTCACCTATATTAAGGTCACTTTAAAGAAATTCTTAACAGGCAAAATCTGGAAAAAAATGTATGACAGAAAAAGATTGTATTTGAAAAACAATATCCAAAACATTACAAGAACTCTACAGTTATAGGCATACCAACTTCACACAATGAGACAAAACACATATTTACCAGGAAACTGCCAATGTTACATTGACATTCAAGTACTGCAAAATCATTATTTTTCGTGGGGAACTTATTTTCATGGTTTTTTGTGTATAGATCAATCCACAAATTTAAGATCCAACAAAATTTCATTTCGTCTGCTGTTAAGATTATTTTTTGCAAATTTAAGAACCCATGAAAATGTTCTTTGTGAGAAAACCCACAAAATTAAGTGAATTCACAATATGTAATAATGCACCAGACAAAACAATATTACTATTCCTCTGTTATCAATAGACTTTTTGCTTTGTCATTAATCTCATTCACACTTCTGTTTTAAAAAAAAAAAGTCTATAATTTGATCTTACTATTCATATAGATTAATTTTTATCGACCAAAACAAAGACACCCTCCGGAACAACAACCCTTCTTCGACTCGGCCGGTGGAACCTGGTTTTGTGTAAACGCGAGGAAAATTTGTTCAAGCGTTGTTTGGTGCACAGAGTAATCATCTACACAAAATTGATCTTTTGCTCTCTCCATCACACCGAAGATTTGACCAAGTTTTGCGTTATCATCTGGTATACGGAAATGGATATACCCTTGGTTGTCATCAAAGACCTCCAAGTCTGGGAACGTCAGCTTCAAGAAGTCTATAAGTCCCTGACTACCAGACACAAAGCCTGCTTCATTCAAACCCATGCGGCAAAACAATGTGTAACCATGACCAAACTTGTTTTTTAAGTGCTGGGGACTACCTAGACAAACAAATCTTCCGTTGACCATGATAACTATCCTGGTACATAAGGCATCACATTCTTCCATGCTACAATAAAATGTAGGAATCTCAACATTACCACACCACAAATTTCCGTCAGATTGGCTGGGAATATTTACACAATTCTTAATACATTTTTTTTTTTATGTTTGATTTTTTAAATTTTTTTTTAACTTATTTAGATTGGCTTAACAGTGAAATAAATACATTAAAATTTTACTTGCGAAACAAATCAAATTAAATATTTTGTATGAGTTTATAAAATGAACATCTCTGAGAATACTTGAATATATTTCAAAAACTGCATTAAATGCTTCTTCATACACTTATCAACCCTGTATTTTATTGTATGAAACCGAAAGTAATCAACAAGATGTAAATTTGTTGAATTGTATGCCCGCCATGTCATACAAATCATTCTATTGAAGCTTCTTTGTATATAAAGTAAATCAGAAAATAAAGACAATGCAATTATAATGACTTATTGTCACAAAGCCCACAAAATTAAGCAACACCAGGCAAATATATCTCTTATAGTAAAGAAAATGAAGTTTTAAGAAAATTGAACAAACCCATTGTAAGATAAGCATCTAAAAAAAACAAACCCAGACAGACAGACAGACAGACAAGATCATTTCAATACTAGCCTCCTAATATTATCTTTGAACAATCATTCAAGAATTATATTATGTTATAAAGAATCAATGAATATACAACATACCTGTGTGAAGTAAGGACAAGTGTTCGGCCACTAGCTCTGACATCTGACAGAACGTTCCACAACTGTCTACGTGCTCCGGGATCCATTCCGGTGGTTGGCTCGTCCAGGAAAATAAATGGTGGATCACCAATCAAAGCGATGGCTGTGCTCAATTTTCTCTTATTACCACCACTGAATTTAAAGTATAAAAAACATGTTATGATATTAAGATTAACATTGATAGTTTTCACCTACGAACAAATACATCAATCAATCAATCAATAAAATTCGCAGAAAAATAAACAGTTTTTCTAACTTGTGTTAAACAATCCTTGACACGTAAAAATATTCATAATCTATTACTAAGAACATCATAAGTTATTATTCAATTAATAAACTATGACTAACAACATCATAAGCTATTATTCCATTTTAATCTTACCTATAGAAGCCTGCTTGCTTGTCGGCATGTTTCCGCAACATGAGGATGTCTATAACTTGATCCACGATTTGTTGAATCTGATCCTCGGATATACCTCTAAGGCGAGCATACATATACAACGTCTCTGTACCAGTCATCTGATCAATTAATGCATCAAACTGTGGACAATATCCAAGATTCTGCTGTACCTGTATATTAAAAATCAAATCAAATATAAGTTATGACCTGTATTCCTAGAAGTTATTTCGCGTTTTTTTTCTAGCTTTTTTGCAGTCAATACACTTCCACAAATGTTTGTATCAGTGAAACAAGAGGGCCAAGATGGCCCTGAAAGCGCTCACCTGTATATAGGCCCCTGGGCCCAGGCCAATTTTAAACCAGGGGCTTTTATTTGAACAAACTTGGTAGACACCCATTAGAAGATGTTTCATGATAAATTATCAAAGCTCTAGCTCTTTGGGGGTTATATAAGAAGAGTTTTAAAGTTTTACAACATACATATAGGGAAAAACAATGACATCCCCTCGGAGGGGCCAATTTTGACCCCAGGGATTTTATTTAAACAAACTTGGTAGACACTAACTACAAGATATTTCATGCTTAGTCCCTAAACTCTAGCTTTTTTACTATATACATATAAGGAAAATCAATGACCCCTGAGGCAGGGCAAATTTTAACCCAAGGGCCCTTATTTGAACAAACTTGGTACACACCCATTAGAAGATGTTTCATGCTAAATATCTTAGCTCTAGCTCTTTGGGGTATTTAAAAGAAGATTTTAAAAGTTTTTACTATATACAAATAAGGAAAATCAATGACTTCCCAGGCGGGGCCAATTTTGACTCCAGAGCATTTATTTGAACAAACTTGATAGACTCTGACTAGATGATGTTTCATGCCAAATATTTAAGCTCTAGCTCTTACATTTTTCTGAAAGAAGATATTTTAAGGGTTTTTTTTGGTTGCCATGGCAACCAGAGTTCTGCTTGGAATTAAATTCTTTGAACAATTTTTAAAATTGACTACCAAAGGAACATTTCTGTGGAGTTTGGATGAAATTGGCTTAGCGGTTTATGAGGAGATGTCATTTAAAGTAAAAGTTTACAGACGGACGTACCTCGAAATGGTACTCATATGACTTTTCCTTTTATCTTTTTAGCCATTTTTAGTCACACAAGGCTTAAAAAAGACACACAAGTAAAAACGGAATGAATAGGATCAAAGAGAATTAATGTTACCCATTGTTCTCCAAGTCACACAAGTACCTCTGGGTTTGTACTGACAGACGCCGGATGAAAAGCGATCACAAAAGCTCACCATGTCACTTTGTTACAGGTGAGCTTAAAATTGCATGTAACTTTTACTTATGTTTAACTGATACACATTTCAAAGTAAAATTTCACATACATAAATCATAAATATGAATACAATTGTCATTTAACTTTACAGTTGTTTTGAGTAAAGATATCTAAAACTGTTATGGTGGCCATAAACCTCATGAAACTGTCATAAATTAATTGTATTAAGGTCACATTTTGAAATTGTTTATTAGTTCTTCTATGCTGTCTGATCATGATCATATATATATATTGAACTTTTCCCCAAAATGATGAATAAGTTTTTCCAGATTTAAAGTCCATTTATGAACTTTCCAGCTTAACTGGTGGTGGAAGACCACAGGTGTATCGTAAACCAGCTAGATAGCTTTCTCACATGCAAAAAATAGAAAGTCTCTGGATTGATTCAAAACCACAATGGTGAAGGGCTAGTGGTTTGAAGTCAAACAACCCCAACCATGGATTCCCCTTCATTTAAGAACTTAAGCGAGGTAAGGATTAATTCTAAAAATCAACAAAATACCTGCTTGATGTCTCCTTTCACTGAAAATCTATTGAGGTATGCATTGCCAGTGGTTAGAGATTCATCTCCAGTCATCATTTTAAACGTGGTTGTTTTACCCGCTCCATTCTGTCCTAACAAACCAAAACATTCATTTGCTGGAATACCACATGATACACCCTTAACTGCCTGGAACCCTGATCGATATATTTTATTTACATTCTGAAAAAGAAAAAAAAAATTGAACTTTAAATGCTTGCCAATATCTTCTCAATGAATGAATTTCAATGTAAGTGCATTGTTTCTTATTCAGCCCTTTCTAACTTGGCTAAACGAGAACAACTAACTGGATAGCTTCCTCACATGAAAGAATACAAAATGCCTGTCGGGATTCAAACTTGCATAGGTGAGGAGCAAGTTAGAAGTTAACAACCTTTAACACTCAATAAAGGAACACCCTAGGTACTTTGATTATGTATACTTGTTACTTAACTTAACAAGAGCCACCGCCGGGCGGCGGCAACGCTCGACTTTTTACTTTCTCTAAAAGCAAACAAAGGAATGTTTGAACAAAATCTTAACGTTTCCTTTTTATAAAATTAATCGGTCTATTTTGTCACATAAGTTTTGTCTATATATTTTGTATAAATAAATATACTATTATATATATAAATAGAAACACGCAATTCTATAAATAGAAAAATGCAATTCTATAAATAGAAAATTCTAAAAATAGATACACATGGTGTCACTTGGTGGAGTCACGTGGAGGTGAGACGTTGTGGAGACACGTGGTGGAGTCAAGTGGTGGTGTCACGTGGTGGAGTCACGTGGTGGAGTCACGTGGTTGAGTCACGTGGTGGTGTCACGTGGTGGTGTCACGTGGTTGAGTCATGTGGTGGTGTCACGTGGTGGAGTCACGTGGTGGTGTCACGTGGTCAAGTCACGTGGTCAAGTCATGTGCTGGTGGTGTCACGTGCTGGTGGTGTCACGTGGTGGTGACATGTGGTGGTGACAAGGTCTTGTCCTTAAGTATGTTCTGTTATAATATGAAGTTGATCCCTTCAATATAGCAAAGTTACAGCCATTTACAGCAAAAACAATGAAAAGGTCAAGGTCATTAATGAGTGAAGGTCAAAGTCTGTCTGGTTATTTTTAAGTTTTATCCTTGAAGATTATTATGTTCAAGTTTGAAGACAATCCATTCAAAAATAACAAAGTTACAGCCAATAATAGCTAAAAAAATGAAAATTTCAATAATTTGACCTTCATAGTCAAGGTCATTTATGAGTGAAGGTCAAGGTCTGTCTGGTTATTTATAAGGGTTATCCTTGAAGATTATTATGTTCAAGTTTGAAGACAATCCATTCAAAAATAACAAAGTTACAGCAAATAATAGCCAAAAAAATTAAAATTTCAATAATTTGACCTTCAAAGTCAAGGTCATTTATGAGTGAAGGTCAAGGTCTGTCGGTTATTTTTAAGGGATATCCTTGAAGATTATTATGTTCAAGTTTGAAGACAATCCATTCAAAAATAACAAAGTTACAGCCAATAACAGCATGAACAAGCAAAACTTGGACTTTTAACCTTGAAGGTCAAGGTCATTTATGAATGAAGGTCAAGGTTAGTGTGGTCTACTGAAAGGTCTTGTCCCAAGGGTTGTTGTGGCCAAGTATGAAGACAATACACCAAGAAATAAACAAGAGGGCCATGATGGCCCTTGATCGCTCACCTGACACAACCGCATCCAAGCAATGTCTTAAACAAGCATCATGGCCAAGTTTGATGACAACTGAGTCAAACATGTGACCTCTAGTGTGTTATAAAGATTTTTCCATATTTGGGCAATGTGATCTAATTTTTGACCGGACACAACCCATATTCAAACTTGACCTAGAAATCATCAAAACAACCTTCCTGACCAATTTCCAGGAAATTTGAATCAAAACTGCAGCCACTAGCGTGTTAAAAAGATTTTTCTATTTTTAGATCCTGTGACCTAGTTTTTGACCGGACATGACCAATCTTTGCACTTGACCCAGAAATCATCAAAACAACCTTCCTGACAAATTTCCAGAATATTTTAATCAAAACTGCAGCCACTAGAGTATAAACAAGCTTTTTCTATTTTTAGCTCCTGTGACCTACTTTTTGACCTAAGATGACCCATCTTCGAACTTGACCCAGAAATCATCAAAACAACCTTCCTGAAAAATTTCCAGAATATTTGACTAAATACTGCAGCCACTAGTGTTTACAAGCTTTCTCTATTTTTAACTCCTGTGACCTAGTTTTTGACCAGAGATAACCCATCTTCGAACTTGACCTGTAAATCATCAAAACAACCTTCCTGACAAATTTCCAGAATGTTTGGATGAAAACTGCAGCCACTAGAGTGTTAACAAGCTTTTTCTATTTTTAGCTCCTGTGACCTAGTTTTTGACCGGAGATGACCCATCTTCGAACTTGACCTAGATATCATCAAAACAATCTTCCTGACAAATTTACAGAATATTTGGATGAAAACTGCAGCCACTAGAGTGTTAACAAGCTTTTTCTATTTTTAGCTCCTGTGACCTAATTTTTGACCGGAGATGACCCATCTTCGAACTTGACCTAGATATCATCAAAACAACCTTCCTGACAAATTTCCAGAATATTTGGATGAAAACTGCAGCCACTAGAGTGTTAACAAGCTTTTTCTATTTTTAGCTCCTGTGACCTAGTTTTTGACCGGAGATGACCCATCTTCAAACTTGACCTAGATATCATCAAAACAACCTTCCTGACAAATTTCCAGAATATTTGGATGAAAACTGCAGCCTCTAGAGTGTTAACAAGTTTTTTCTATTTTTAGCTCCTGTGACCTAGTTTTTGACCCGAGATAACCCATCTTCGAACTCGATCTGTATTTCATTGAGACAATTATTCTGACAAAGTTTGATGATGATCCAATCAAAACTGTGACTGCTAGACTGTTAACAACCCAATTGTTGACGATGAACGACGCACAACGCACAACGACGGACATAGCCCCATCACTATACCTCACCATGACCACTTCGTGGTCAGGTGAGCTAAAAAGTTATGATCCAGGTACAAGTTTGCGGACGGCAATGGCATCGGCAACACCGCCGCGACTATAGCAATACCTCTCCTTTTTTTTAAAAAAAAAAAAGTCGAGCTAAAAACTGTGACATTAGTATTAAAAGACGTTTCCATTTTGTTGTTGTTTAAGAAAACCTATGCAAACAGAGATATTATACTGTTAATGTTTAAAGGATTACATTTAAGCATACTATATTTGAGCCGCGCCATGACAAAACCAACATAATGGGTTTGCGACCAGTATGGATCCAGACCAGCCTGCATATCTGCGCAGTCTGATCAGGTGCCATGCTGTTCGCTTACAAACCCCATAACAAGTAGAGAAACTGATAGCAAACAGCATGGATCCTGATCAGACTGCGCAGATGTGCAGGCAGGTCTGGATCCATGCTGGTCGCAAACCCATTATGTTGGTTTTGTCATGGCACGGCTCATTTATGTTTGCCGACTTACTTTCAAAATGAGTGAATCTGTCTTCATTAGCTGATCAACAGGCGTATCGTTAATACGACGTTTTTCCTCAGCAACGTCACCATCTTCCTGCTGACCTCTAATATCAACCTGTGACCCGACAGCAACTGGTTGCCGGTTTCTAAGCATGTTGGAGAGCCGGGTGAAAACGCCAAATTCAATTAGAAGAACAATAATAAAGTATACCACGCCTTGTAATAACATAAACAAGCATTCCCGACCAATGCCAGGTTTCTCCCAGGCCAGGAAATTATCAAAGAATTCAAAGCAGAAATTTGATGGACAGTGATCTGAAAGAAGAAATTAGTCAGTTGACATGTAGTCATTGAAACTCTGATAGATATGCATCATCATTACGGTTACGGAGATGGATAATTATACATTTTTGTCGGGAAAATCAGAGTTATAAACATTTATTCGTCAAAACAATCTTATGCCTACTAGCTGCAACAAAAGACGAGTCTTATAGAATTCTTCTCCTAAATAGACAATTTAAAAAGGGGAAATCATTATTTTTGTGAATAACATTAAATTTCTGTGATCATTACTTATCTTTAGTTAACATAAAATCCTATTCACTGTGTCTTTGGTTTTGTTTATAAATTTGTCAATTAAAGGTAGAAACTAAAAATTAAAGGTTAAAAACTAAGTCACTATAACTATACTTATTGCAATCGAGCCTTGGAGACAAAAGATGGTTAATCTTTATGGCCAATGATTAACATTTTGCAAATTGTTACAAGACAACAACAAAACACATTTTGTGAAATAAAAGTGATAGCATTTGTTAGGGGCTTAATAGGCCTATACAGAGGATATAGAACGAGTGTAAGTTTAATACTGAATATATTGAACGAGTTGAATAAAATTATATTATGCGAGCGTCTGGTGAGAATAACATTATTTTATTCAACAAGTTCAATAAATTTAGTAATGAACTTACACAAATTTAATATTCTATTTATCATATAACAGAAATCTTTTGAAGTGAAAAAAAATAAATTTTTCATTGGCACGTCTATAGTAAACGCTAATATTTAACATGTCTTAACACTACATTATATAATGAAAATGATGTCACGTCAAAATATATGCACAAACATGCAATACCAGCAAAAGCGGCATGGGTATATGATAAAAATATGTTTCACATACCTGGAAAGCAACATGGATCCTGGCGGTAAGGTTCAAAAGCCTTGATATAAGCACACACTGTTTTATAGTTATATCCTTCACAAGTGTCCTTGTACCCTGCATTTGTATACATGTCCATTAGGGCCAGTCCTAGGTCGTAGTTTGGCAGGAAAATAATAAACACTACTTCTAAAGCTTTACCAATATCCTGTGTGCCCAACTGTGGTATACTGAGGGTGTATGTTGCCAGCAAAAATACCAGACCTGAGTGAAACAAGAACTTCATTAACAGGGAAATAAAACAACGCCAGACCTGAGTGAAGAAAACACTTCATTTAAATAGAGGATATTTGTTTAGTTCAGTGTAAGATCGGAATATATTTCACCGAGTGAGCACAAAAAGGTATAATTCACAAGTGGCGCAGCCACTATTGAAATATGAACTTTTGGTGTTCACGAGGTGAAATATATTTCAATCTTACACTAAACTAAACAAATTTTCTTTTTATAACATGCAAAGAAAGGTTTAAAAAGACTTTTTAACCTAGTACTAAAATCAAAAGCGCGCCAAATACTAATACAACGTGACATCATTTATGACGTCATTAAGCTGGTTCCCAGTACTGTGCATGCTGGTATTTCACTAAAACAATGTAACGGGCTTAGATTCAAAACAGTGAAATTATCAAATTGGTTATTTCATTGTTTAAAACTGTGAAATAACCAGTTGTTATTCCACCAAAGGGATATTTATAACACTACAGTGATGATGTCCTTTGGAAGGAAATGCTGCAGATGGTGTGCAGTCCTAATCCATGTCGCTGACATTGGCACTTTGAACAAGAAGTTCCTCTACGAGGTTCGCGTTTTTCTAAACAGTAGCAATCCATATTTAAACCAAATGATATTTTTCATTAAGGTAGACCATGGGTAATGGGCACCACAAAGAACTGTAAAATTGACAACATAGGACAGTTGTATGTCTTCAAGGTCACCTGTATGCAAAATTTAAATAAAATTTACCGTGTGGTTTATGAGTTATGGATATATTTCTGAACTAAGACCTTGCCATTTGAAGGGCTTATTTTCAGAAATGAGGAAACTGTAAATAATCTGTAATATCATCATTATAAAAAATGTTTTTCTATTGCTCATTGTTAAGAAACAAATAATAACATTCAATAATAACATTCAAGTAACACATTACACAACCAAAATGTTTGGTTCTAAACAAAATATTCTTAAAATGTATAAAAATGTAACCCTACCCCACCCACTTTTAACACTAATTTTACCATTTCCCTATCTAAAATGCCTTATTCAAAATATCCCTAAAATTTATCGAAATGAGGGTCTGTTTTCAAACTTTGCCTAAATGTTTTCAAAGGTATATTATTGATCATGCGAAATATAAAATACTTTTACCGTGTAGTTTTTATTTTATCGAACTTTGAAAATATCTGGTATCATATTTGTTATAAATTTTGGCATTATTTAACCAACAAGAGGGCCATGATGGCCCTGAGGTCGCTCACCTGTATATAAGCCCCCCCCCCAACCCCACCCCCCCCCCCCCAACGTTGCAGGGCCAATTTAACCCAAGGGCTTTTATTTGCACAAACTTGGTAGACACCCATAAGAAGATGTTTCATGCTAAACATCTAAGCTCTAGCTCATTGGGCTTTTTAAAAGAAGATTTTAAGTTTTTGCTATACACATATAAAGAAAATCAATGACCCCCAGGGCGGGGCCAATTTTGACCCCAGGTCTTTTATTTGAACAAACTTTGTAGACACTCACTAAAAGATGTTTCATGCTTAATATCTTAACTCTAGCTATTTGGGTTTTTTCAAAGAAGATTTTTTAAGTTTTTGCTATACACATATAAGGAAAATCAATGACCCCCGGGGCGGTGCCAATTTTGACCCCAGGGCTTTTATTTGAACAAACTTGGTAGACACCCATTAGAACATGTTTCATGCTAAATATCTTAGCTCTAGCTCTTTGAGTTCTTTAAAAGAAGATTTTGTAAGTTTTTACTATATGCATATAGGGAAAATCAATGACCCCCTGGGGCGGGGCCAATTTTGACCCCAGGGCTTTTATTTGAACAAACTTGGTAGACACTTATTAGAACATGTTTCATGCTAAATATCTTAGCTCTAACTCTTTTGGTTCTTTAAAAGAAGATTTTTTAAGTTTTTACTATATGCATATAGGGAAAATCAATGACCCCCTGGGGTGGGGCCAATTTTGACCCCAGGGCTTTTATTTGAACAAACTTGGTAGACACCTATTAGAACATGTTTGATGCTCAATATCTTAGCCATAGCTCTTTGATTTCTTTAAAAGAAGATTTTTTAAGTTTTTACTATATGCATATAGGGAAAATCAATGACCCCCCGGGGCGGGGCCAATTTTGACCCCAGGGCTTTTATTTGAACAAACTTGGTAGACACCCATTAGAACATGTTTCATGCTAAATATCTTAGCTCTAGCTCTTTGGGTTCTTTAAAAGAAGATTTTTTAAGTTTTTACTATATGCATATAGGGAAAATCAATGACCCCCCGGGGCGGGGCCAATTTTGACCTCAGGGCTTTTATTTGAACAAACTTGGTAGACACTCACTAGAAGATGTTTCATGCCAAATATCTAAGCTCTAGCTCTTATTGTTTTTTACAAGAAGATATTTAAAGTTTTTTCTTTCGGTTGCCATGGCAACCAGAGTTCTGCATGGAATTAAATTCTTTGAACAATTTTTAAAGGTGACCACCAAAGGAACATTCCTGTGAAGTTTGGATGAAATTGGCTTAGTGGTTTATGAGTAGATGTCATTTAAAGTAAAAGTTTACGGACGGACGGACGGACGCCGGACGAAAAGCGATCACAAAAGCTCACCCTGTCACTTTGTGACAGGTGAGCTAAAAAAATACCTAAAATAATTATATAATTAAAATCAAACTTTTTTCTTCCATAAGGGATCAGAGAGATACATAAAAAATGTTAAAAAGAACAAGAGGGCCATGATGGCCCTGAGATCGCTCACCTGTATATAGGCCAGTTTTGACCCCCGAGCTTTTATTTGAACAAACTTTGTAGATATTTACTTAAAGATTTTTCATGCTTAATATCTAAACTCTTGCTATTTCGGTTTATTTCAAAGAAGATTTTTAAGTTTTTGCTATACACATATAAGGAAAATCAATGACCCCCCCGGGCGGGGCCAGTTTTGACCCCAGGGCTTTTATTTGAACATACTTGGTAGACACCCATTAGAACATGTTTCATGCTAAATATCATAGCTCTAGCTCTTTGAGTTCTTTAAAAGATTTTTTAAGTTTTTGGGGCGGGGCCAATTTTGACCTCAAGGCTTTTATTTGAACAAACTTGGTAGACACTCATTAGAAGATGTTTCATGCTAAATATCTAAGCTCTAGCTCTTTGGGTTCTTTAATAGAAGATTTTTTAAGTTTTTACTATATGCATATAGGAAAAATCTATGACCCCCTGGGGCGGGGTCAATTTTGACCCCAGGGCTTTTATTTGAACAAACTTGGTAGACTTTCACTAGAAGACGTTTCATGCCAAATATCTAAGCTCTAGCTCTTATGGTTCTTTAAAAGACAATTTTTTAAGTTTTTACTATATGCATATAGGGAAAATCAATGACCCCCCGGGGCGGGGCCAATTTTGACCCCAGGGCTTTAATTTGAACAAACTTGGTAGACACTCACTAGAGGATGTTTCATGCTTAATATCTTAGCTCTAGCTCTTTGGGTTCTTTAAAAGAAGATTTTTTAAGTTTTTACTATATGCATATAGGGAAAATCAATGACCCCCTGGGGGGGGGGGCCAATTTTGACCCCAGGGCTTTTATTTGAACAAACTTGGTAGACATTCACTAGAAGATGTTTCATGCTAAATATCTAAGCTCTAGCTCTTACGGTTCTGTAAAAGAAGATTTTTAAAGTTTTTACTATATGCATATAGGGAAAATCAATGACCCCCGGGCGGGGCCGATTTTGACCCCAGGGCTTTTATTTGAACAAACTTGGTAGACACTCAGTAGAAGATGTTTCATGCCAAATATCTTAGCTCTAGCTCTTTGGGTTCTTTAAAAGAAGATTTTTTAAGTTTTTACTATATGCATATCGGGAAAATCAATGACCCCCCTGGGGCGGGGCCAATTTTGACCCCAGGGCTTTTATTTGAACAAACTTGGTAGACACTCACTAGAAGATGTTTCATGCCAAATATCTAAGCTCTAGCTCTTAGGGTTGTTTAAAAGAAGATATTTAAAGATTTTTCTTTCGGTTGCCATGGCAACCAGAGTTCTGCATGGAATTAAATTCTTTGAACAATTTTTAAAGGTGACCACCAAAGGAACAATCCTGTGAAGTTTGGATGAAATTGGCTCAGTGGTTTATGAGGAGATGTAATTTAAAGCAAAAGTTTACGGACGGACGGACGACGGACGGACGCGGGACGAAAAGCGATCACAAAAGCTCACCCTGTCACTTTGTGACAGGTGAGCTAAAAAAAGAAAGAAAAAAATAGTTGCCCCTTCTGGGGTTTGAACCCACGCCCCTCAATTTCAATGTAGTTTACAAGCGATTCTAGCCTATTTGAATACTCTTCAAAGTGGAGGTAATGCATTACCCATGGTCTACCTTAAGTAAGACAATTAAAGAAGACAGTGTAAATCATCTAACTGATTACTTTCAAAGTGATAAAGATCAAACCAAACTATTTCCCTTCAGTTACATATACATGTATGTACAGTTTACAATATATAAGTGAGTAATCTAGAAAAAAATTTTTGTTTGTTTGTTTTGGGTTTTACGTCACATCGACACAGTATAGGTCATATCGCGACGTTCCAGCTTTACTGGTGGAGGAAGACCTTAGGTGCCCTTCCATGCATTATTTCAGGCATGAACGGGCACCTGAGTAGAACCACCGACGTTCCGTATGCTAGCTGAATAGCTTCCTCACATGAAAGAATCCATAGCGGTGAGGGGCAAGCGGTTTGAAGTAAAGGACCTTAACCACTCGGCCACCACCGCCCCTTTAGAAAAAAAAAAATAAAAAAATTTGAACAAACTCACCAGAACAAAGATTGATCATGGAGACGACGACCATTCCACGTGACGGTATCATGAACAGGAAGTGCAACAGGTACACAAAAGGTAACACTGCCCAACCATACAGCATAAAAATCAAGAAAACTATCCCGAGTCGGTTACCGGAAACGTACGCATCCGTCTGGAACGCAGCAAAGATGACCAATATAATCAACACAGGAATCGTATAATTGATAATGTCCCATACAAATGTTGAAGACCAGTAAGCAAATGGACCCACGCCACTAACCACCTGGAGATGTTTCGCTCCGACGGATCGTTCTTTTATCAAAAATATGATAAAACTTGTAGCCATAAAAGCCATTCCAAACAGAACAGATATAGCAATTGTGAATCCAGTTCCGTTGGTGGAGAAGAACAAACGTCGTGAATTATCGTTAATCTTCTTCGGCAAAGGATGATTGATGACTTTAATGTTTTTCGTGGAATCCCCTGTAATTTGTTTCAAGAGTCCATTCATGGTGTAGTGTAAGGCAATCGCAATGCTATGGTATGGTTGACCGTTGTAATGTGCTGTGGCAGTGTCAGGTGTACTATCTTCAAAATCACCAGCAACAATGTAACGTCTACAATGCAAAATCATTTCCCATTCAGCAAGCAATCCACTGTCATATAAATCACTATTCCTTTACATAATCTTACTTTACATTAAAAATGATAATTTATGGGTTTGACTAAAATATGACTGTCCAAAATATGTTGTTGCTTGAAAAAGGAATCATTTCATGGTGCCAAATGAAAAAAAATATCGACTACTAAGGAGTAAAATGATGTAGCAACAAGAGATATCGTATCTTGACCAGCTTTAGCTGATTCTTAACAAAAATTAACATTTACTTTTTAACAATTGGTCAATTAATAAGAAGCTACAAGAAACAAAATTAACTCACCTATTAAAGGTTGAAGTGCCAATATCATCCTGAACATATTTAAAGTAATCATCCATTTCCGTGTATCTCGATCTATCCACTTTCACAGTATTTCCACCGAACTGCCCGCTATAGAAAGATGCTTGACTCTCCGTGGTTGCTGTCGCTGTTGAACCGTTACTGAACGCCACAGTGTAGTCAGAAAAAGGACCCAAGTTAAGTGCTAACGCTGGCTCATCGCCAACATTTGGAATTGCTTTTTCTACCGCTAATGCCATTACAGTAAAGACAACAGGAAGAAGAAGCTGGGCCACAGCTACTGATAAATTACGTCTTGCTTGAATGAACTTCTTCACAAACATACCATAAAACTGCTGCATGGCTAAGGACAACCCTGTATTTTTGTGGACACCTTGATTATAACCTAAAGATATACAAATTACAATCATGAGCATTGCTTATATAGGGAATAAGCTATCTGAACCCAATATACTCATTCCTGAAGATCAATATAAACACTTTTAAATTTACGAAAAACACAAACATAATAGACATGTTTAACCTTAAGTTGTTAATCATATCAGACAAATGATATCTACCTTGTGTTTTAATTTTACTTTTAACAACTAAACTTACCAGCATAGTTCTTTTTCTCCATGGCAACAATAGTTTCAACAGACCCGTCATTGTAGTAAGCACCATTGGTAGCTCCATTCTTTAAATCATTGACAACCTGGGGCTTCTCCGGACTGCCTATAGGTGGCAGCTTCTTCGAGTCAAAAGGTGCTTCAGATTTTGTCGAATTTGCTTCAAAAGCAATCCTTGGTAGTTTGGTTGTACTGCCATAGGCTGGGTTTGTATTTCCACCATTTTGAATATTTTCCGGTTCCTCCGCCTCATCTTCACCAGTTCCCTCGCCAACCCTAAAAATACCCCACATTTTATAACCTTTAAAGCTACATGCCTCCAGATAAGTCAAAATATTTCAATAAAATCAAACTTGAGAAAAATGTACTAAGATGTAAGGAAAAGTAAAAAGTTTCAAGTAATATTTTACATATAATGTGCGATTAATGACTGATTTTTCAGTATTTACAACTATATTTCAACCGCGTTACTAACGCAGTAGTCTATTTATGCTTATTTTGATCACTTTTTGGTAATTTACATGGTTTGAAAGTGCCATTAATAATCTGTAAATTGCTTCCTTTTGGTTACATCACGATATTACATATTCAAATACATTTTCAAAATTTTCGTGAAAATTAGCATGAATCTGGAGGCGTGCTGCTTTAATGTTCACACTTCATTCAATGTAAGGCCAGAAATTCTTATTTTAAGCTTAATATGTTAACAATACTTTACATATCTCATTACAGTTTGTTTCTACAATATTTACACATGTAAACAAACCAGACCAAGATCAGTCGGCATTATCTTTTTATTTTTAATTGGGACCAGTCTGGTAAGACTGTAAACATTCTTAAACTAATCTTGGTTTGTATAGTCTGGTTTGGAAATATCCTTAAAATAGTCAAAGTTTATATGAAACGCAGTCCAGTCTGGTTTGATAATATCCTAAAACTAATGTTAGATTTTATGAAACAATTAGGGACCAGTCTGGTTTAATTATATCTTTGAATTCATTTCATTTTATATGAAACAAGGACATGTCTGGTATACTGCCTAATTTTTAGATATATTTTAGGAATGAGAATGAAAATAAAGTGTATTGCTTATCTATGAGAATTATAAATCAATTGTTTTTTGACAAACATAATATATATATTAAACAGTAACATACTTTAGAAAAACTTCTTCCATAGTAGTGGCAGACACACCAAAGCTATTTACTCCAAGGTTACTCATCTGGGCCTCTATTTCAGTGAAAAGTTTCTCAAATTTTGGTGATTCAGTGAATGGTAGCAAGTAGGAGACCTCTGCACTGATCTGGCTCTCAACAAATGCTGTGGGTATGTGCGACTGCACGAGTTTCGTAAGACGGTCAACATCGCATGTCTTGCCTTTCACAACTACCATGTGATAACCAGCACCTATTTGTTATACAGAAAAACATGATGATGAGAGATGTACATGATCAAATAAGATGTTTTGTACAGTTCTTTCTTTCTAATCTATAAGTCAATGAAACTAAAGTAATAAAAGTGTACAAGTATTCTACTCTAAATAAATAATGTGAAAAACAAGAATCCAAATGTAACATGGATTCCTGAAATTTATATAGAACTTTCCCGGACAAATCTCGTACATGGTAATTTTGTAATTAAACTTCTAGCAGTGAAAGTATTAATCAATGTATTTTGTTGTGAACAGCTTAAAGAATCTGACTATATCTCTAGTTTACAGCCCATCAGTACATGGTATATAACATTATACTAGATGTTACTCAGAAGTGGCAAATGTATACTGTTCCCATTTAATTCTGGGGTACTAACAAAGATTTACTATTATTGCTTTATGACGCACTACCCCCCCCCCCCCCCCCCCCCACAATAGAGTGGCCATTGTGTTGCATTTGTAATCGATATATTCACCAGGTTTCTACTGTAAAATTTTGTTTGTACTCCCAAAATTAGATTGGAAAAACCCACATTTGCTGTATGCCGGAGTATATCTATTAGGAAACTGGTGACAAAATAAGAAAACTTTTATCATAGAAAACCGATCTTATCTAGAAATAATCATATTTCATGTTTCAGACTTGCAATTATCATTTACTAGCATTTAATGCATCAATAAAATTAAAAGGGATGTGTGAACTGTACCGTAAAGTTTCTTTAAAAACATAGAAGTTCCAGAACACTTGACAACCCCATCAGCCATGATAGCAATTCTGTCGCCTAAAATATCAGCTTCATCCATGAAATGTGTCGTAAGGATAATAGTACGACCCTGGCGGTACCGTTGTAGAATATCCCAGGTCTGACGTCTAGCTGCTGGGTCCATGCCGGATGTTGGTTCGTCCAAGATAACAACCTGTCAAATATTACGTCATGATCATTAAATAGACATAAAAATGGATTACTTTTAATTGTATATCATACCTTTAACTAATTTCTAGTAGCTTCAAACCTAAATTACAGTTTAATAAACATAGTAAATAGCATACATTGCCTTTTATCATATACCTGTATAGTTACTATCACATTATCAAGGACAAATACAACTTGGCAAAAGCAAAATCCAGTTTTTACACATGTGAAATCTACTCCCTGAGGAAGTTGCTTGGACTCTTATCATTTATTTCATACATTATATCTTTACATGTAAAGTTGAAATATATGGTGGTATGAAATAGAAGGCTTATTGAACAGAATTTGTGTGAACTACTCATGAATTTTGAAAGTCCTGATTAAACAAGGAAGCCATAAATCCATGCATTCAGCCTCAGTTTTTCTCGTTCTCCGAAATTCAGCAAGTGTGGGGTTTTTCCCAATCTAATCCTAGAGCACAAACAAACTTTTACAGTTACAACTTGGAAAAAATATATCAATTATATCCCCCAATGCATTGATCACTCTATTGTAGATGGAAGTGCGAGGGAAGCTGTAACAGTAAAAGTTTGTTTGTACCTCACGATTAGATGGTGAAAACCAACATTTAGTGGCCTTCATGCAAAAACGGAATAAGTTCTTCTAAATTCAATAGCAGGTAATCAGTTATTGCACTAAGATGACAAATTATTTTGCTTTCCATCATTAAATGAATTCTATAACATCTCACTATGGACAGTTCCAAAATACACAAATTTACTAGGACAAAGATTCATTACAATACCTTTGATCCAGCAATGAGAGCTATTCCAACTGACAGTTTACGCTTCTGACCACCAGACAATGTCTGAGACAGGGCAGATCGTTTCTGCTCAAGGCCCAGCACTTGTATCATCTCATTTACTTCACTATCAACATCCTTGCTTGGGCAACCCTTTAACTGTAATAGAACAAAAAATATCAATCACTTTTATTATGTTTCAAGACAGGGTCTTCCCAGAAATTCCTGAATTATAAAAATAAATGAATCTTCAAGAATATATCCATAACTAGAACAACATCGGAAGACTCTCCAAACAATAAACTCACAAGTCAAATACTGTGAGTTCAAATTTTGTTGGAATGAAATTTTAAGGTTTTGTCCAAAAGGACAAATTTGTACGTTCTTAATATTAAATGTCATGCATTACAATAAAATCTTACAGGATAATTTTTTTTTTAGTCTCATGTTAATCCACAAAAAAAACCCACAAAATTAGAGCCCTATTAAAAAAAAATAGTTTTGCAGTAAAAAGAAGGATATATGAAGTTTGTGAGCCTTGCAATGTATTAACATACCTTGGCAAAGAAGATAAGATGTTCTTCCACAGTCAGCAGGTCAAACAGAATATTGTGTTGTGGACACAACCCAAGGTATTTTCTCACACTGTTAATGTCTGTCCGTATGTCCTTCCCATCAATTAAAGCTGTTCCACTTGTAGGCTCCAGAAAACCTATTTATTAATAAAGATTTTAAGAAAATTTGTAAAAGCCATATCAATATTAAAGCATATTTTTTATATAAAAATGCCTCTTTTAAATAAATTTTGTCGTGTAAGAAATCTAGTGTATAAAGCTATACGTGTATAATTGTGATGAAACATTTTATAAAAATTTAAAAAACAGAAAAAAATCAAGTTGTTTTGATAACCATATGCTCGTTCACTGAAAGATTTACTTACATAGAATGTCTGTGTAACTTAATAACATGAATATTGTACATAAACAGAATATTCCGCTGCAATTTTTAGTAGGTTTGGCGATAATTTCATGCTTTTGACAAATTTCTTTCATCATCTTAATTGCAATATAAATAATAATTTCTCAATCAACAGACAGCAAATATATAGTTTTATACATTTTAACCATAAACATGTTTAAACCGAAATGTGATTTAAAGCATTTGCCAGGCCACCTGTACTTCCAGGCCAAACTTAAACGCCAGAAAATAGCATGTATCATTATTACAATTAAATGGTGTCCTGGATCTGAGGTTATAAAGAAATTCCGTAAGCTCAAGCTCAAGCTGACCAATGACAAAACACAAATAAAATGTTTTATATGTCCTGTTCTTAATGAAAATTGAAAATTTGAGCCACATCATGACAAAACCAACATAGAGCGTTTGCGACCAGCATGGCTGGTCTGGGTCCATGCTGGTCGCAAACCCACTATGTTGGTTTTGTCATGACACGGCTCAAATTATTCTACAACTACAAGGCTCTCTATAGATGTTAAGAGTAATGATTTCTACACAAACCTGTCAGCATAGATATGGTGGTTGTTTTGCCAGCTCCGTTATGTCCTAATAAAGATGTTATCTGACCCTCAAACATGTTCAAGTTGGTGTCATTCACGGCCACTTTGTCTTTAAAGCTCTGTAAAAACACATTTTTAACATTTAACATCTCAACAATGATGAAAGAAAAAAACATACAGTTTTCTGTGAGTAAGCAGGACGAGAGATTTGGTATTTTACAAAACAAAAAATGTGATTTTACAGAGCAAGAATTAAACATTCTTTTGCCATTCGAGTACAAAAAAGTACTACTCGCATAGCTAAACCATACTGATATGTGATTTACAAATCTGTCTATGTTAACTATCGTACAAACAATTTGTCTCTCTCCTATGTAAGTAAATAAGTAAAGTACATATATTGATAATCATTCTTGTTTTCCAATTTCATTTACTTATAAAAGAAAAATAACAGCAATTTTTATGGATACATAATTTTTCTGCACTAGCATTCGGCCTTATGATCAAACACTACATTTAAGAACAGTTCACTTCTAATCTCATAAAATTCTATTTTTTTAATGTCTTTATCAATAATATATTCAATTGCAAATGAAAAACAAAAGTTTTTTCCTCTTTTATTTTCAAACATGTAAAGATTCAGTTGTTTATCATGTCATTTTATTATCCCTGTGGATGAGCCCAGATAGAACTTTGAAAATAACCAGCATGAGATCATTATTTCAGGGAGCAACATTGCATTCTTCTTATTTCAGGGCCTTGCATTATTGTTATTTTAGGGAGTAACATTGCATTCTTGTTATTTTAGGGCCTCAACATTGCATTTTTATTATTACAGGGCCTCACATAGCATGTTATTTCAGGGCCACAACATAGCATTTTGTTAGTTCAGGGCCTCAACATTGCATTTTTGATATTCTAACAATCTCACAAAATAGGTTATATAGGTGTTTTCCCATACTGATATATATAACGAGAGTTGGTATTTCATATCAATAATTTTGTGTACCTGTACTTTCTAAATGTTATTCAGAAAGTCTAAACTTAACTTTTGCAAAATTTGAATTGACTATGTTAACTTTAGGAGAAACATATTCTTAAAAATTCTTCCTGGTCTGACAAACCCAATGTCTTAATCATTTATTAAAACTGTTTTATTTTTGGTATCCTGTTTCAGTCTCCAAAAATTCCTAATCGGCCACGTAAATGATCCATCTTTTGTTTTTTCTCATATTACATAATTATACAGTGATTCAAATTTTGTAAATACATTTTACTACCTATCTGACAATTTATTTTAATCACTACATTGTGAGTAAAACAATTAGTCTCTTATCCAATGTTATAATCTTGCTAGAAAGAAAGCAAAACAACAAAATAGGATTTAGGCATTGTAATTGATAACTTTCAACAAATAAATGCATAAAGCTGGCATCGCGATAAAATCTCTTCAGGTATACAACAGTTCCATTGGATCCTGTAGATAGTATCTTGTATAGCTGAATACAGAAAGCCATATGCATATCCGTCCAACAATAAACCTGAAAAATACTGACATATATTAATAATAATATATGAAAACATAACTATTTATAACAATATTTTGTTCTTGACAAAAATGAAAACCGCGTAATAACATCCTTTCTAAGACACTGGGAGGGCAGGAAGATGGAATAACTATAACTCTATAAAATGTGTAATCATCATCTGAGTCGGATGCTACTTCTAGTAACTCCTACTCATTTATGGTAGACTACCCAAGATCAGAACTGTCATCAATACGTATCAATTTAATTCTATGAGTAATAGCATCCTTAGCTTTAACAAGAAAGTCCTTAGCTTTAGACGCCTTGTCAATATTGTCAAATAAGTCTAAAACAGTGTTATTGAACTCAAACTGTTTCCTGTTCTGATAAGACTTGAATGAAATTAAAGAATCCTTTTTTACCTTCTTTGTCGCTGAAGAAAAAGTACACTCAGCATCATGTTTCAAATCATGTTGAAGCGAACTAAATTTGTCATCAAAATACTCCTTTAATTCAGAGACAACGTACTGCTTCCCTCTGAGCTGTAGAAAAGCTTGCACGTGCTGGCAAATTTTCTCATGACATAATATTCGTCTACGGCTGTCAAATACTGTCTTGAGTGAGAAACAATAGTAAAACACCAAAAATATACCTACACACGAGTACAAAACACGCTTAAACCGTGTAATGTAAAAGATATGCATAAAAAAAAAATATGTTCTAGACTTATCAAAGCATAAACTAAACTATGAGCTGGAATGAAATAACAATGGGAAACATTACTACTTTCTTCAGGTGATAAGCATCTAGCATGCCTTTAATACATTATTAAAACAGTATAAAACACATATTTTGTCCTTTCTATGAAAGAAGAAAATATATATTCACTTTATGTGCCTTTAAACTACTGCAATTATGATACATGACTAATTTGAACTTTATACACATTTAAAGAGCACTGCTGTTTAGCAACATGACCAAGAAAAATGTGCGCAAGAATATACTTATTATCTGTAAACATCATGCAATGTGCAAAATGAGACATAAAACAAAATAAGTCAATATATTATGGGGAAAATAAAAAGTACAAAAAATAAACAAGAAGAACATACATTTTGAAGTAATGGTACAAAATGGTCATTGTGTTGTTTTTATCGAAATCATACAAAGCAAGCAAATCTGAAGCAATTTCAAACCTCTCCAAGTTTGTACAAAGAAGGTAGGTAACTTTTGCCACTTAAAGCAACCATTTCCTGCAGAAATCTTTTTTTTGGTCATGATAATAATAATTACATAAAAGCAATCAATATTATGCATACTGCAAATGGTAATGTAGGTTTCTCACCTGATATAACTTTTAAACTTTTATCAGCAAATTACAAAGAAAAATTCCTAAAATGCAATAATAGAATATAATACTAAAATTCTTCACATTTAAACTATTCACATTCATTCAGTAAAAGGAAACTAAATCAAAGATTTTCAGGAAATTTCTACATAGAAAAGAAATAGACTGCAGTATCAGAAAACTATTGTTTAGTAAATTTATACATGAAAATCAAGAAAATTCTATACAGAATAAAATAAGTGTAGGAAGAGTGACCTCCCTTGAATTCAAATTTTTCAGATTTCAAAGGATGTCGTAAAAATGTGCAACTTGGCCTCTGCACTGGTTCAAACATATTATTACTGCAGCAAACTGTTATGAAAGAAAGGCACAATCTTACAGAAATTAAAGATTGTTAGTATGGACAAATTTAGGTAATGTTAACAAGGGAAGTTTAACTCATTGGTAATATTAAGTAACAAAGACAAAAAAATTTACCGGGTATATATAGTTAGTTTTTTCCTCAAGTCTTATGAAGATTTAATATATAATTTTGGTCACATATAACTTAAACCAGTAACTAACCAATTTCTCTAATCCAAAGATTTCTGAAAGAGCTGTCAGTTACAAATGACCATTACACTCAATGTCCGACGTCAATTGTCACAGAGAAATGAGCCGTGTCACGACAAAACCAACGTAATGGGTATGCGACCAGCATGGATCCAGACCAGCCTGCGCATCCGCGCAGTCTGATCAGGATCCATGCTGTTCGCAGGCTGATCTTGATCCATGCTGGTCGCAAACCCATTATGTTGATTTTGTCGTGACGCGGCTCAAATTTCTTTCAGCTTAAGGATCGAACCAGTCACCCCTGAATTATTATTTTATTATAACTCCATGCTCTCTCTATTGAGCTAAAAGAAAGGACCTCCAAATAATAAAACTTCATTAAAACTATTTCATCTATAAGTTAATAAGTTAAGGAGTTTCAGGTAATTATTTGTATAATCAATTTGATTAAACTAGAAATGTGTCCATAGGACACGGATGCCCCCACACGCCACTGTTCTGTCAATCTTATGACTCTAGGTCAAATATTTTTTGGACTACATGTGCCACAAGTTGAAAACTAAAAATCAACAAAGGGCAATAATTCTGTTAAATTTGGTCGCAGCAAAAATTCCTTCCTTTACTACCATCTACACATTAAGGTTGTTAATCCCTGTAAGTTTAAGCAAATTCTGCCATCCGGTTTAAGAGGAGTTGCGTTCACAAAATTTCTACACAGTATATAATGAAAAAATCAACAAAGGGCCATAATTATGTTAAATTTGGTTGCAGCAAAAAATTCCTTCTTTACTACCATCTACACATTACGGTTGTTCATCCCTGAAAGTTTAAGCAATATCTGCCATCCGGTTTAAAAAGGAGTTGCGTTCACAAATTTCTACATAGTATTTAGTGAAAAAATCAACAAAGGGCCATAATTCTGTAAATTTGGTCGCAGCAAAAATTCCTTCCTTTACTGCCACCTACACCTTAAGGTTCTTCATCCTGGAAGTTAACGCAAAATCTGCCATCCGGTTTAAGAGGAGTTGCATTCACAAAATTTCTATATAGTATATAGTGAAAAATCAACAAAGGGCCATAATTCTGTTAAATTTGGTCGCAGCAAAAATCCTTCCTTTACTGCCATCTACACATTAAGGTTGTTCATCCCTGTAAGTTTAAGCAAATCTGCCATCTGGTTTAAGAAGAGTTGCATTCACAAAATTTCTACATAGTATATAGTGAAAAAATCAACAAAGGGCCATAATTCTGTAAAATTTGGTCGCAGCGAAAATTCCTTCCTTTACTACCATCTACACCTTAAAGTTGTTCATCCCTATAAGTTTAAGCAAAATCTGCCATCCGGTTTAAGAGGAGTTGCGTTCACAAAAATTTCTACATAGTATATAGTGAAAAAATCAACAAAGGGCCATAATTCTGTAAAATTTGGTCGCAGCGAAAATTCCTTCCTTTACTACCATCTACACCTTAAGGTTGTTCATCCTGTAAGTTGAAGCAAAATCTGCCATCCGGTTTAAGAGGAGTTGCGTTCACAAAATTTCTACATAGTATATAGTGAAAAAATCAATAAAGGGCCATAATTCTGTTAAATTTGGTCGCAGCAAAAAATCCTTCCTTTACTACCATCTACACATTAAGGTTGTTAATCCCTGTAAGTTTAAGCAAAATCTCTGCCAACTGGTTAAAGAGGAGTTGCGTTCACAAAATTTCTATATAGTATCTAGTGAAAAAATCAACAAAGGGCCATAATTCTGTTAAATTTGGTCGCAGCGAAAATTCCTTCCTTTACTACCATCTACACATTAAGGTTGTTCATCCCTGTAAGTTTAAGTAAAATCTGCCATCCGGTTTAAGAGGAGTTGCGTTCACAAGATTTCGGGACATACGGACGGACTGACGGACGGACTGACGGACGGACGGACGGACAAGTGCAACGCTATATGCTCCCACATTGTGGGGGCATAAAAAGTAAGTCACTCTTGAAATAAGTATGTTGCCTCCATTTCAATTCAAGTACCAATCTTATTTGGGGCATATATTATGCTCTTTTGAAATTCTACCCTGTTAATAATAAGCTAAATTTTGACCTTTCAGCAAAGTTGAAAATAAAGTCTCAATTTTACCCATAAAAGTTAAGTAAACATAGGAAATAAGCGATATTTGCATAGTCTCAACATAGAAGACATATATGTAAGTTAAAGCAAACATTCTTTGAGTGGTACCATTTTAGCAAATGGGTATCAATATTCTAAATCCTTATGCAAACATAAATTTCCAATGTACAACTAAAAAAAGTAAGGAATGGAATTAAGAAAGAATTTCAAGCAAAGAAGGTAAAATGATTTGCAATCCACTGCATATCATGCAAGTTAAAAACCAAACCGTGAAAATTTCATGAGGATAGGATGAACGGAAAAAAAACATTGAGAAAAAATACTGCTAGATCTAGTGATGAAGACAATATCAAGAAGTGGCAAAACAAGAATCTTACATTTCCTTTCTTAAAACATTGTTTTATACGATTTCCTCCAAAAACCTAAACACACAGAATAAATATTACAACTCATGCACATCTTGCATACAAAAAAATCATTGCAATTTGGTTATATATTCTGTTTTAAAAAAGACAAATAAGAAATGTATATAAAATGTACATTCGGGGCTAAAATTGATAAAAGTTCCAGGAGTTTTAAACATGCTAGTAACTACACTCATGCTCTTAAAGTTGTGAGATAGTCCTTTGAAGTACTGGGTCTTCCATAATTAAAAACTTGACCTTTGACCTACTAACCTAATTTGAAATATGATCTCCTGATAACAACTTACAGTCTTTAAATAGAAATGTAGACTCGGAGATGGCAAAATTCCGTGCCTGATACAGAAATTATTTTCACCTACTAACCATATTCAAAATGAGATCATCTTTTGTGATCTCATTAAAAATACGATCAACTTCTAACTTCCTTGGTTATAATCATTTGAAAAGTCTTGAGCTCCCTGGCTTCAAATGAGATTAAATTATCTAATGACATGCCAATAGTGAGTTAAGTTTTTGGAATTTTTGCTTCAGGAATTTAGTAAAAAGAACGTTTTCACATCACTGTAATGTTGACCTATAACCTTGATGACACGTCAATATATGTAATTGAATATTGGTCATCTTCTGACCTTGTCCACTTGCCCTTCACTGCTGTGGCTTTGAATACTGACAGTGACTTTGGATTATTTCATGTGAGGAAGCTATCGAGCTAGCTTACGGAATATCAGTGGATCTACTCAGGCGTCAGGAGCTTGAAATCAAATTTATTATGCACAAAAGGATGAAAAGTTGGTGGTTCTACTTTCTGCTTCTTTGTGACTGAAATAATGCATGGAAGGGCAGCTAAGGTCTTCCTCTACAAGTATAGACTTGAAAATTGCCATATGACCTATACTGTGTTGGTGACCTTGTTTTTAACCGGTTACAATATGAACAGCAACAATATGGGACCCACAAATAAAAACATCAAACACCATTACAATTATTTGTTAGTAAAATATCAACTTAACAAAATTGTAGCAAGAACATAACAACATTTATTTTCAAAACATCAAATTTTCAATACAACTTAAGTTAATCAGTTCAAATCAACACCAGTATTTCAAAAGGGAAATAGATCTACTAAATATTACTAGGCCTACAGTAAATATTGTTTGTTTGCCACTTCTGACTATTCAACTGCAAAAATATTTTGTTAATAAACATTGCTTTTTTCTTAAACTTTCCATGTCTCCATGCAAAAGAATTGGATTATATTTTTTCCTCCAACAGTTGTAATATTTTGTAATTATATCAAATAACTTACAGATAAAATAGAATTTCCCTACCTAACAACCTATACAAAAGCTATGAGTTGAAAGTGGCAAATAAACTTTTCCGAGTGTGGCCTACATATACAATATAGATAACACAGTTAAATTTAAAACAAATTTGCATTCTGAAGGAAAATTCAAATATTCATGAGAATAATTATCCAAGTAATATTCATGCAAAATTTTAACCAAGATAAAAACCATCTTAATGTTAACTATTACCTTTCTTAGATGACGTATGCTGATGCCAACTTTAGAGCCTTGGGGATCCCGCTCAAAATGTTCACTGTTCACGGAACCATCTCCGTTGTTTTCATATCCTGAATCTTCAACTTTTGATCCACACCAGTATGATGGCTGAAAATATATCATAATTATAACCTATGAATAAAACAAAAATATGTGTTACCTTATAACCTATGAATAAAACAAGAATATATGATATCATATTACCTATGAATAAAACAAAATATATGATATCATATTGACTATGAATAAACAAAAATATATGATATCATATAGCCTAAGAATAAACAAAAACATATGATATCATATAGCCTATGAATAAAACAAGAATATATGATATCATATTACCTATGAATAAACAAAAATATATGATATCATATAGCCTAAGAATAAACAAAAATATATGATATCATATAGCCTATGAATAAAACAAGAATATATGATATCATATTACCTAAGAATAAACAAAAATATATGATATCATATAGCCTATGAATAAACAAAAATATATGATATCATATACCCTATGAATAAAAAAAAAATGATATCATATAACCTATAAATAAAACAAGAATAATCATTATTTGAGCAGATTTCAGTCATATACATAATTCATCATGTAACTTTTTATGAATACATAGCAACAATGCACTGCAAGGATAAATGGCATCTTTTCTTTTACCATACTTAAAATTTGATTATCTTTCTCTTTTTTCCCCCCACCAAATTCAATACACTTTTTTTTTGGTCATATCTTGGAAGACGATAATCATACACCTAACTGGCTATCCTGGATAACTAACCAGTAAATACCATTTCACACGCTAATAAAATGTAATGGAGTTGTCCTGCTTTGACTTTGGAACAGTCTTTTAAATATTATAATACTGCATGTTTGTAATGTTGCTTTTCATTGGCTAATCATGACATTTATATACAGGGCTACTGTCAATTTATGAAGAAATTTGAAATTCACTTTTTCCTCTAAAAAAAGAAAGAAGTTTGCTGTATTATAATTCAATATAGAGATTGTTGACAAGTCATATGACCATATATAAACGGCAGTTTATAATATAATCCTCACCAAGCAGCTTGGGTTATATTTTGAAAAAAGTTAAGTGTATTTAACCATTTAGCCTGCTAGCAGCAAGTACCCACAGTCTGCACTGTTCGCTTGCTTGGTCAATACATGCACTTATTTTGAAAAGTTCCCCTAAAAATGATGAATGGTTATGTCTAGATTGAATGATGGACAAGTCCATTTTAGACAATTAGCAGGTCAAAGGTTAATGATATGTAAGAGGATCATAACAGTATCAGACTGTGAATTTTACCTAATACTCTACAGTAAAACCTGTCTTTATAATGGCCATGAGTACCTTGTCAGGAGGCACCAAGCCGTTTGATGGTCACCCCATTTTTTTATATTTTTTTAAACTTCAGACAAAATTTATAAATTTTCACAACTGACAGTTTTAGCAGACGACAATTTTCCCAGCATGCACAGGGTAAATGACATGTAAACAATATCAATCCTAAATAAATATTCTACAGTAAAATCAGTTGAATGATGTGACCCCCTCAGAACAACAACTACTAACTATCAAAACTACCAGTCTATCAAATGCCAAAAACTTTGTAATTTTTATTTCAGGATTTAAATTGGGTTTTATTGCTTAGAAAAGTTTGAGATCAGGTAGGAAAGTCTTTTAACTGTGTTGATTTGTTATGTAAAGATCTAAAATACATGACTGTATATTAAAGACAAACTAGGCCTTGTAAATAAATTAATACTTTTTTTCTTTCTACAGAAAGGGAAAACATGTGTTTTGAAATGTTATAATTATGAATTTAGAACATTTTAGGTGCTTATTTCTTGAGGTAAATAGCGTAACATAATTTCTGATAAAGGTACCAAAATGTGAACAAAGTGGCATTTTGATTTTCATACAAAATATTAAATCCCTATTTCTGTAGTAATTGCTTTAACACAAAAGCTAAAAATAGCTCATCTATCTAGCCAATGAGTAACATTCTAAGTAATAGGACATCATAAAATCAAGCTTTTGAAAAATGAAAATATTTCCATTTTTAAGAAATAATGGGGAGTTTATGTCAAAACTGAAACTCTTTTTTTATGGTGTGCATGTAGTTTTCACAAGGTTACAAGGAAGAGTGAAGTTCTACCTCTATGGAAAAGAAACCAAGAGAGAGCTTTCTACCATTCTTTTCTATACGAAAATAATGTATCTACATAGCACTCTTCATGGTCGGTTATCCAGAAACTGTGTCTACATGTAGTGTACACTTTAAAAAATTTACAAGATAAGGTCGATAACCAGTATCTTTATCATTCTTATGAAAGCAAAAACATCCTTTTTAAAACTTGTTTTCATGAAAAATAAAAATAAATAGAATAAATGAATGAATAAATGAATGAATGAATGAATGAATGAAATAAATAAATAAATAAAAAAGAAAGAAAAAAAGAAAGAAAGAATAATGAATAAATAAAATATTTTTTCTTACTTTTTACTTTTACATTAAACAACAGTTGTAAACAAGAGCACCGCTAGGCGGAGCATTATATGCCCGAAAGTATTTTTTTTTTTTTTTTTTTAGTAAAGATGAAGCATTTGTAAGACATGGGAATTAAATAAAGGTAATAAAGTATTACCTCCTTCAAATAACAATCCTCCTTTGAAGTTTCAATATTGTGGTCCAGAAACTGTTTTCAATTCTAAGGTAATAGTGACCTTGACCTTTGACCTTGTGACCCCAAAATCAAAAGGGGTCTTCTACCCAATATGGAAAATCATACTATGAAGTTTAAACACAGTGGGCCAAATGAAACTTAAGTTATGTTCCAAAAACTGTTTTCAGTTTTAATATAATAGTGACCTTGACCTTTGACCTTGTGACACCAACGTCAATAGCGGTCTTCTACCTAAAATGGACAATCATCCTATGAAGTTTGAACACTGGGCCAAATAGAACTTAAGTTATGCTCCAGAAACTGTTTTTAGTTTTAAGGTAATAGTGGCCTTGACCTTTCACCTTGTGACCCCAAAATCAGTAGGGGTCTTCTACCCAATATGGACAATCATCCTATGAAGTTTGAACACTGTGGGCCAAATGGAACTTTAGTGATGCTCCGGAAACTGTTTTCAGTTTTAATATAATAGTGACCTTGACCTTTGACCTTGTGACACCAACGTCAAGAGGGGTCTTCTACCTAATATGGACAATCATCCTATGAAGTTTGAACACTGTCGGCCAAATAAAACTTAAGTTATGCTCCAGAAACTGTTTTTAGTTTTAAGGTAATAGTGGCCTTGACCTTTCACCTTGTGACCCCAAAATCAGTAGGGGTCTTCTACCCAATATGGACAATCATCCTATGAAGTTTGAACACTGTGGGCCAAACTGTTTTCAGTTTTAAGGTAATAGTGACCTTGACCTTTGACTTTGTGACCTCAAAATCAATAGGGGTCTTTTACCCAATATGGACATTCATCCTATGAAGTTTGAACACTGTAGGCCAAATTGAACTTAAGTTATGCTCCGGAAACTGTTTTCAGTAATAAAGTCATAGTGACCTTGACCTTTGACCTTTTGACCCCAAAATCAATAGGGGTCTTCTACCCAAAATGGACAATCATCCTATGAAGTTTGAATATTGTGGGCCAAATGGAACTTAAGTTATGCTCCGGAAACCAAATTGCTAACGGACGGACTGACGTTCCAACATTTTGGCTTTAGGGGCTATTTTCTTTGCTATTTTCTTTGTTTTCTTAAGGGCTGCTAGCCCCTAAACCCTTTGATCACGGAATGAACCTATAGTTCTCTTTTGTTCTCTTTACTGTTATTTAGCCCCTAAACCCAAAATGTTTGCTCGGACAGATGGACGGAAGGATGCCAGGGGGTATAACATAATATGCCCGAAATTCTTTCGGGCATATAAAAATATTCATTAAGCAATGTTACTCGTAAATTAATATTCAAATACAAAATCTATATTGGTGCTAAACAGGCTCTATCAAATAGAATGGTCTGGAGACTGGCCGAGACATGTTTAATTGTAGGGAGAAGGGTTTGCATAGTGCATTTCCAGACCTTTCTATTTCAAACAGCCTGTCCTAAAGAAATATATTATATAAGTATTATCTACAAAGATAAAATGTTCAATAAATATAAGCTAAAAGAAAAATCATGCGATACTGATTTTTAAAAAAAAAAAATTCTAAGTTTGTTGACAAACTTATATTGATTGTTCATGCTTTTAAAATTGATTTTGGGTTTGTGTGACTTACTCAATTCATGGATGTATGTGTGTCACAGCTACAATAGGGAGATTGTTATAACATTTTGATACCTGACTGATTGGATGTAAAATGAACAAAAAGTGGATAAACGCTAACCTCTGCATGCTTTTCACACTCAAGAGTGTCCTTATCACAATTGTTTATTGTACTTGACCTTCACATTGAACAAGCCCTATAAAGTGCATTATCAATAAACATGAAAAAAATTCATGGTCTGCAAAGAATACATTTTTTTTTTAAGCCAAGGCCTGAGCAATTTGCATTATACTGAGGATCGCCTTATAATGAGGGGGGGGGGGGCTTTGTAACAGGGCTGCAGGATACTTTTGTTGAAAAACTTTATACTTTGATTGCATTGTTTCTTTTTTACATTTTATTCCTTGCGTTGACAAATCTTCTTTGATTGTGTGCATGTTTTAGGTGTTTTTATGCATATTATTACTTATGTTAACAAACCTACTTTCTGATTTTCTAAAACAAAACATTACTTGTGTTGACAAATTTATTTTCATTGTGTTGTTTTTTTGTTTTTAGATTTTATTACTTGTGTTGACAAACCTACTTTTATTGTATGTTTTATTTTACATTTTATTTCCTGCTACATTGATTGTGTTGTTTTATTTTTACATTTTTTAACTATTGTTCACAAACCTTCTTTGACTCTGTTGCTTTTTTTTTCTACATTTTTTTTCTTGTGTTGACAAACATACATTGCACTTAACTCAAAGAAATTTAATGGTCTGTATTACAGACAAAATCATATAATCAAACTCATCTGCAAGATTAATTTGACCTTGCAAGTTAGTGTAAATAAGGAAAGCAATGATTGGTCCAAATCTTAACACTTTTAAGTTGTGAAGATTTACTTACAATGTTTTAATCACATCTTAATTAAAACCCAGCAAACTAGCCTCGGCCAATATATAAAGCATGTAAGTAATCTCTCGCTACATAGATATTTTTTTTAACACACTGACACTGCAAACCTTTTGGATTGAGACCACCTGTATAGTAAAGCATGTAAGTAATCTCTCGCTACATAGTATTTTTTTAACACACTGACACTGCAAACCTTTATGGATTGAGACCACCTGTATAGAGCCAGACAAGTCTGCATGGCTAGACCCTATACTAAAAATAGACAAATATTCCTGATGATTTCCCTAAAATCTATAATGGAATGTTACCGAAATGAATGTTGGACAAGTCCATTCACAAAATTCAGTAGGTCAATGGTTAAAAGGGAAGAATCAAAGAGCTTTTTATTTCATACAGGCTAATTTACAGACTAATTTATGGTAAAAGGCTCACATCTACAAGGAAAGCTGAGGTAAAATAGTAACCTTGTTTTTGCCACACCAGTAAGTTGCCTACAATGTATGTAAAGTACACAAAGTTTATAACTCAAACTACAACTTTGAATGAACAATAGGACATGTACCTTTACAATTTAACATCTGTTACATTTTTGCATTGCTACATATCATTTCTGCTAAGGAAATCACCACAATTCAAATGCAAACATCAATAATTCACACATACTAAAAATTACGATTGCTATGCCCTTATTTTATGAAAAATAATCATGTTGTTTCACAGGAATCTGGAAATTTTCATACATAAATTGGTGACCCAGCTTTAAATTTAAGAGCAGTTTGAAGTAAGGAACAACCATCATTAATGAGCCGCGTCATGACAAAACCAACATAGAGCGTCCGCGCAGTCTGATCAGGATCCATGCTGTTCGCTTACAAACCCTATAACAAATAGAGAAAGTGATAGCGAATAGCATGGATCCTGATCAGACTGTGCGAATGGGCAGGCTGGTCTGGATCCATGCTGGTAGCAAACCCATTATGTTGGTCTTGTCATGGCGCGGCTCATCTATTTGGCAACTGAAAGAAGTGTAAATTTAAGAGTAGTTGGATGCCTGGAAGAAAATATCATTTCTTTTATGCCATTGACAAGAGAGAAAATTTAAGAGCAGTTATTTCTGACTGCAGAGTCACACTTGTCACACAGATTTTAACGGCTTACAAATAACTTAACATTTAACCAAAGTTAAAGCTTAAAATGTGTTATTTTCTCTCTACCTACCAGGAATGGAAACCAGAGAGGCTGAGCGACACCTGCATCCCCGGGGTTGACGTTGTCCACATACCAGGCAATCACCATGTATAACACTGTGTCTACCAGTAACATTACCATGGCATCCAGCAGAGAGAAATTATCATCAATGGTACCAGGGGCGTAAAAGTTATTCCACTGTGCGCCATCACCTTAAATTATTAGCATAAATCATGTAAAAAATATCAAAACATTACAAGTACTTATCTACAGTCTTCAAAACTGAAGTTGTTGTTTTTTTTTGTCAAATTCATGTTGAATTAAACAAGAGCGATCAGTTATCACATGTGTCGCCTCATGATGGCCAATTTCATGTTGGGACAAATTTTGTGACAGACGGACAGACAGACGGACAGTGCACAACTAGACTTGGTACTGATCATTCCTGTAAAGTTTGGATAAAATTGCACCAGCAGTTTATGAGGAGTAGTCCGGACAAGCTTTTGTGTATCTGGCAACACACAGAAAAAAACACCTTTTTATCAAAGGGCCATAACTCGGCCAAAAATCATTCAACCGGAAAACCCGTGCAATATGCGCAAGGACTTGAGCTACAGATCAATCCTGTAAAGTTTCATTGAAACTGCATTAGTGGTATAAGAGAAGTAGTCCGGACAAACTTTAAAATTAAAAATTATTAAAGGGCCATAACTCTGACAAAAATCATTGAACCGGAAAATGCTGACAATATGCACAACTAGACTTGGTACTGATCATTCCTGTAAAGTTTGGATGAAATTGCACCAGTAGATTATGAGGAGTAGTTCGGACAAGTTTTGTGACGGACGGACAGACAGACGGACGGACGGACAGACAGACGACGGAGAAGTGATCCCTATATGTCGCCATTACTCCCTAGAGGCGACACAAAAATGCAAAGTGTTTTCTTATTTTCTGCAGAATTCATGTACAAACATCCAATCAAAAAATTACTGCCAATAACTTTAAAGGAACTCCACTGAGGTCCAAAAACATAAAACTTGAATTTCTTACATAGATCATCTGGGACACTTAAAAAAGACAGATATGTTTGTTTGTTTTTGGGTTTTACGTCACATTGACACAGTATAGGTCATATCGCGACGTTCCAGCTTTACTGGTGGAGGAAGACCTCAGGTGCCCTTCCGTGCATATTTCAGGCACGGAAGGGCACCTGAGTAGAACCATCGACGTTCTGTAAATATAATTAAAAATATACTCAGAAATAAGTTGAAAATCTTATTTTTGTGCTATATCTTTGCCCGATATGAGTGAAAAACATTGCAATGCTTTTCAATTTTGGATCATTTTTTACAAAAAGAATAATCATTCTGGAATAAACAGGTTAATCGAATGAACTGAAACTTTGCACCCGTGTTATCAAATGAAACATTAATCTCGAAAAATCATTTCTAAATACCCGAGTGGAGTCCCTTTAAACCTGTACCAAGTGGCTATGATATACCTATATTTATAATTTATATGACTTGTAATGACAGATGGACACTAAATATATTAATTATATATACAGCTTAGGCAATTAACAGTTTTGATCCCTGTGATATAATGTATATCATCATCTCATCATATCATCATCTCATCACATTAATAAATTGAACATATCTATCTGAATGAGATATAAAACTGTGAAGTTAATATGGATCAATATTGAATTATTTTTATATAATACTATACATGCAGACAGGTTAAAATACAGAACTCTGCCTAGAAATTATTATAAGCAGAAATAATGGCATATATAAAGTTGCCATGGTAACTTTTTATAGTGAAAATACATCACTCCAGTATCCAATATCCAATAAGTCACTCTGTGTAACTTAAAGACAACAAACTGACAGTAAATTATTAACTAAGGCAACCATTCAGTCTCTGACAAAATTGAACATCATCACATTTCTTTGGGATCAATATGACTATTATTCCACCTCATATGATTTATTACAAAGCATTATTGTGACATCAGAGAGGTAATAATCTGTAAACATAATAAAGTTTGGCTTCAAATACATGAAATAAGGATCTTGATAAGAAAATGTCATTCACTTCTCTCGAATGAACATTTTGTTCCATCACCCTTATTGAGATGTGACAATTATATATTATCACCTGACAATTAAATATTTTACCAGGTAATTTTATCAATAATATAACTATTTCTTGTGCAAAAATGTTCAACAATCCAGAGAGAAAGTGTCATCTACCTAACTCTTAACTTGATGAAATGAACATCCGTTTATGGAATTGTCAATTATCAATTTTGGGGATATTAAGATGAGAATTTACAGTAACTTAACACCAGTTTAAAGCTGCACGCCTCCAGATGAGCCAAAATATTCCAAGAAAATCAATATTGAGAAAAATATACTAAAATATTAAGAAAGGTAAAAAACATTCAAGATCCAAGTGATATTTTACATGTCATATGCGGTTTAAGATTCTATCACCATATTTCTACTGCATTACTAACGCAGTAAGGGCTGTTTTGCATATGTTGACCACTTTTTGGTAATTTTCTTGGATTGTAAGTGCTGATTGCAATAGGTAAATTGCTTTATTTGTTTATCTTACAACATTTTACTTTTAAATACATTTCCAAAATTTTCATGAAAATTAACTGGAGGAGGGCGGCTATAATGTCAGATTGCACGAATGGTGGCGGTGTTGGTAGTTTTCACTCCAAATCAAGGCAGTGAGCCACATTCAATTTACAGAGCTCAGTCCAGCCACCGTATCCTTCCTGGGCATGCTGTCAAACAGTTTACCAGTAGTAGTTGCCTTCATTTTCTCAAGGAACTGATTATTTCGGTACATGCCAGAGCAGAGGTACAATGCAAATGACTTTAGAAATGATTTCATGAACATGACCTGCACTGTCCAGGAATCGAACCCGTGTCGCCCAATTCACAGTCCAATGCTCTACCTATTGAGCTAACCGGATGGCTAAACTACCGTGCAGGTTGACCTGACATTATACTGATTGATGGGGCAAATCACTTTAACTTAAAATCGGGATGGTCTTAAAGCGGGGCTCTACTGAACAACAAAATGTCTAAAGGTAGGTCTCTATTTGTAATGAAATCCCTTGTCCTTATAATGAACTGTTCCAAAATCTAGAGGGCAAGTCTATTTTAGAAATTCAGCAGGTAACGGGTAAAATTCCAACCTATTCATACCTGTTCCTTCATATATAAGCATGGTGTTTATACCAAATGCCATGCCAACATTATGTAAAAGGCAAGCGGCCATTTTCTCCGATTGTGACATCGTCTCATACTGGTCACGTAAAAAGAAGTACGGAAAATACGTCAGGAAAAACAGAATACCTCCAGCAAATGCTGCTGAAAATGCTGAAATTAAAGAAACAAATAACCAAAATATTCAAATTGTAGACACTTGTACTGCAAAATTACATACATATTTTATAGCTGTTATAAATATAAATGCAATTACTTCTGTTAGAATAATAAATTTACAGTTTCTTAATACTAGAAACCTTTTTATAACAAAATTGAACTTTTAGCCCCAAAAAATCACACTGTTTAGTAATCCCTAGCTATATTTTCTTAAGAAAAGTAAAATTAAATCTAAAATTAACTTACACTAATAATTCATAGCTTTTATTACTTAAGAAAATTGCATTTTTTGTCAAAAAGTCTAAAGTTACCTTTTTCTTACAAAAAAAACCCCCAGCAATATCTCATTTATAGTCAAAGTCAGTAACACAAAACAACAAGAAGCAAACAAACCTTTACTGAAGAAAGTACTGATCATGAAACAAAATGCGATGGTTGCAATGACATATAGTAGCAGGAAAACAAAAAATATCGTCGGATGTGTGTAGTTGAGAATTTTTCCTTTTTCACCAGACTTGATATTGAAGATGATAGTATAGAAGATGCAGACTAATACAAGGTAAATGAGATTCTTCACAAACCATGACAACCAATATATAGATGTTTTCAGCCCCATCATCTTCATAGATTCCTGTTATAAAAACAAAACAGCATAACTAAAACATTTTTGTAAAATTAAACGTTAAAACTGTCTATTAAGCCTTATGAACTGTACTTAAAATAAACAAGGTTTGAGCATAATACATTTTTGTACTGCATTTACATGTCTATTAAGTAATGGCTGTGACTTTGAATTCTTTCATTTTAGAAAGTTTTCAAGCTAGCTTACAAAATGTCATAGGTTCTACTCAAACTAAGGCATGGGCATGAACCTGTGTAGAACCTCCAATGTATCTTAAGATAGCTGGATAGCTTCCTCACATGAAGAAATTCAAAATTCAAAGTCCCTGACATGATTCAAACCTGTAACAATGAGGGGCAAGAGAACTGAAGCCAGACCCCTTCAGTCCTTAACCACTCAGCCACAGAGGCCCCATCCCCACCTACAAATACGCAAATATGGAAAAAACTGTCTTATGTAAATATTATATGGTTGTATATTCAACTCCTATCCTTCCATTGTATATAATCAATATATTTTGTTTATTACATTCTCATTAGTTACTATTAGCTTCATTAACAAGATATAAGCACCTGATATATATTTAGGGACCACACAATCATCAATACTTGACCAAACAATACAAAGGTGAGGAAACTAGTGGCATTATATACAATATTTGGTCAATTTACCAATTCATGATCAATAAAAAGCTTTCATAATCAGTCTTATTATAAGTTAATAAAGACTTATTATATAAATAATAACCTGTCCCCAGTTCTTCCATGACTGTCTTTTATAATATACATGCTACACACATATTAAAGTTTTACCACATAAAAGTACAGGTTAAAAACTCAATGCAAACCTTCAGTTTCTTTTCCTTTTCATATGCAATATTCATTGACATTTGAAGAGCGTTAAGAATAAAGCCGAGAACCAGGAAGAGTGGTAAGTTTGTTTGTAGAACCGTTGCCAGGACATCTTGTAAGAAAGGTGGATACAGCATCTTTTTCACACCAACTTCAATGTTAGCCATTGAATTTGCACTGTGTTTCTCGATGAAAGCTTTGTCTATGAAGTATTGTAGAGCTAGGAACCCAGTCTCGTAATAGTCTGTAAAAATAAGATGAAAGTTTAGTTAAAGGCAGTCTTTAGATGAAGACCCCACATGGTATACATGTATATAATAAGCACTTTATTTCTTCTTTTTTTGACACGTCAAAACAAGATCTTTCAAACAATGCCTTTTTCTTCCCCAATGGCTGACAATATTTTGATTCATATTACGCTAATTTTATCTGTTTTGATGCAAGGAACATTGTAAAGTCATTAGTCATTTGGTCATATCAACATCTTGATGATAATTATATTCTTATTTCCTTTTTACATCAATACAAATACTTGTTAAATTTGTCAATATGATTTTATGAATATGAACACATTACAATATAGATTTGTGATTACTTCTCTAAGATACATCAAACGTTTCTAAATTTTAAGCACAATGAATAATACAGAGAAACTAACATTCAAATATCAAACAATATGAAATAGGAAGACATAAATTAGGTCAAAGTAATTCTGCAAAATACATACATGGTTCTCCGCCTGTACTTTCATTGTTACGGTAACCGAAGGTCGAGAAGAATTGGTAAGTATTGGCGGTCCTCCAACGATCTTCATCTTCTTGGCCTTTACGCAGAGTAACACGCAATTTATAATCAAGTGTATCTGGTGGATTTGTGGTGACATCGGACGTAAATACAACAGCAGCCCAAAGCTCCGTATTATCATTTGTGTTCCAGTCATCAAGAAGGGCTTGTTCAGAGGCAAACCCGGTCTCTATAATAAAATATTGTATTTTCTGATAATTATGTTTACATTTCTTTTTTCCTTTTCGAATGGGTTTCAAATGGGTTTCTTCTTATATTAATCAACCCACAAAGTCTTGATTAAATTGGCATCTTGCAACAATTTCAAGGTAATCTTGGAAAATTCAAGCATTGCGATGGCATTTTACGACTTTCTAGTTTCAAAGGAACAACAACCCCATTTCCAAGTGTGCATTTTTTTTTATTGCTTTGTTTTTCTATAATCTAAGTCCCTGTACCTCAAAAATGTTATGGTGTTATGTTACAAATCTGAAGCACAAATGAAAGGTATACATGTACCTAATTTAATACTCAGGACCGTAAATATAGAGAGGTAATAAGAAATGTTTTTTTGATCAAGTTTTGGTTAAATTTTCAACGAAAAATAAATACATCTTTTGCAATTATTTTGCAATTATTTTGCAATCATTAAACTCCTGCAGCAAAATAAGCATAATGCATATAGAAAACTTTGCTAAATTTTGAAATATTAATATTTTATTAATGTTTATTGATATTACACAAGAAAATTACAAAACAACAGTGAATTCGATCATTTCAAGTAAATAATTCATGACTTTACAAACTGTAATGTGCTGCATATTCAACTTTTAAACCTTAAAATCAACATTACAAGTACTGCGTATAAGTTAATCAATATAATAATTACTCTTGCACTTTAAACAAGCTGTGCTAGATCTTAAACTTTACATTTCATAAAAGATAATGTGGGAAGTGGGAACCAGTCAAGCAAACAATTGCTGTATCAGAACCATTCTCCAATCATTCATAAGTGATTTGGGTACAATAAGGCTGTTCTATCATGTGAATAAAAACATGCACGATTTTCAAATAACATTTTACAGACATATATTGACGATGCAGCAGGAAGAGCTGCAAGTTTCATTAATATAATTGAGCCGCGTCACGACAAAACCAACATAATGGGTTTGCCACCAGCATGGATCCAGACCAGCCTGCTCATCTGCGCAGTCTGATCAGGATCCATGCTGTTCCCTTACAAACCCTATTACAAGTAGAGAAACTGATAGCGAACAGAAATACTTGTATGACTAAAGCTATTTTTTTTAAATGTTCATTTTTACAATTTCATTATTTTTGTTCCTACAGAACATTATGCTTTCAAACCGCATGCTGGCTCTTGGCCAAGCTCTAAATACCCGTTGTGTCAAACCCCATGTACATACTCATAATTACTGGTATCATAGGAAATTTATCATTGAAACAAAATTTCCTGGTAATTATTAAACTTATAAGTTTACAAACACATGTTGGTCATTCTAAGTATGTCTTCACTTAAACCTCTTACTTAGTGAGAGTACATGTCTCTTGTAAGTTGGCACGTGTACTAATGCCTTATTCTAGAAACTTCCAAGGTTCTAGCTCTTTTGACATCACTTCAACATGAACTAGCTTGATTATAGGAAGTCAGATAAAAGTTCTGTTTCCTATCTCTCTCCTATCTTCCTACCCTCTTTTATAACTGCTGACCTTAGTACATGTAAACTTAAAGTGCTTTTTTCCCCTTTTTTTCCAAACCATTTGTATTAAAGATATTGAGTTTTATCAAGTAAATCACTACTTGATTATTTTGAGTGCATAAAATTGTCACAAAAAAAAGGCACAAACCCTTTAGTAGTTATGAAGATACCAGTTGACACACAATAACTCAACCAAGAATTTAACCAGAATTTCTAAGTTTAAAAATATGCAAAAAAGCAAATCAGAGTAATGGAACTTGTGCCATTATCATGTAAGATAATCACAGAGAACAAGTGTGTGAAGTTTCAATCCATTCCCTTCAGTAGTTAAGGAGATACCAGCTTACACGTAAAAACTTAACCACAGGGACGTCGACTTTGACAAATGGGTGACTGCATTAGCTCTATTATTCGGCGAAAAGTCAAGCTAAAAATATATATTACATTGTGTAATGTATACTTTTTATATTTTTTATATATTAGCATTACGAGTATATACAAAATAAGTCATTACCTAACTTCTCTCTGTTACCAGAAACAGATATATCTTTTTTGGCCTTATAAAATATTACTTATATCCCATTGTTAATGTTAAGGCTACTTGTATAACAATTGAATCGAACCACAAACAAAGAGGAAATAAATATGACCAAACACCTAAAATCTATTTAAACTTAATTTTCATCAATGGCAATTCACCATACATGAATAATGAAGATGGTAACACAATAAGATTTTATCACCCAAAAAAGGAAATAAATCTGACTAAATACCTAAAATACCTAAAGTGATAATCTATTTGATCTAGATGTTCAATGACCATTCACCTGGCATATGGCAAAACCCTGGGGTGCTTTTATGAAACTACAGATATCCTTAAACTTTTAAATGCTCCTATAGTAAGTATACAATGTAGCTCCAAAATGTTAAGTATATGCTATCTTGTAATATAACAAGGGCGTACCTTCCAATAAAACACATTTATTTGTGCACTCTTAAACAAGTAAATGTATGACTGATAAAACCTGCAACTGTTTTTTATTATTAAAATTGTAACAAATATATAAATAGTAACAAAGGGGACTAATATTATAATATAGTGCTGGAACCAGAAGTGACAGTTGAATTTGATACTAAAATCTCTAAATGATATATTATGCTCAAATTTGATATTTGAATTGCTATAAAGTCTCTATTTAAATGTGAGATAAACAACATTTTAGTGGAAAGAAAAAAGATTTTCTTTAAAACTCTACACAATATAGTATATGTAATAACAGTATGAATACTAAACAAACAAAACCTGGCAGTTTTTACCAAGAAAAAAACATTAACTTGGCCAGTAATAAGTAATGCAGCTTCCGAAGCAAAGTTTGTACATTCTCATATTCAAATTAGACATTATTTAGTCAGAGCTATAGATTTAAAAAAAAAAAATCGCAATAAAAGCATTTTACCCAAAGATTAGCATAGTGCGATTGTTCCAAATGCAAAATTACCCAAGTCCAGTACAGGGTAAAATCTCGATACACAGTCTATTCAATCTGAAATTGAACGAATTAGAAAGATAAATAGAAAATATGGAATAACTTACTATTAGTGGCTGCCGTTTTTCCGGAATCTATTATACTCTGGATAACCTCATCAGTAAATGTTGTGTTTGGCGTGTAGAAGATCACCGTTTTACCCGTAATATTTCCTCCCAACTCCGGATACGCACTGTCCCATTTAGTGTCATTGTCAATGTATTCTGAATCAGCCAAATTTCGAATCAACAACAACAAAAGGGCAAAGAATACTGGTACTAGAATCTCAAACACTGTCACCACCTTTTTACGACCTTGTAATTTAAAGTTTTTCCATAGCAGCAGCAAAAACTGCCCTCCAGCAGACGACATGTTAGAAACTGGTGTTTCCTATATCCTGTCTGTTTATTTTAGTGTCTGCAAGATTGATCTGAAAGTAAAATAAAAGAATCAGACATTATATTTAATTATTTTGTTGTTATTCATTTATTCATTCATTCATTCACTCATTCATTTATTCAATGAATCATTTCCAAACTGAGACAATTTTTTCAATTTCCCTTACTTTTCCAATATCTTATGTCAATATTATTTTTTAATAAATATATGATCACCACTAAAAAATTTATCAAATTTGTATGAGCTATTATTCAATTCCATATATGTACCTAAACTAGAACTCCGCGAGTCGGATGTGTCGCCTTGTGAACAATGTAGTTTAGGGGAAATGGCCAGGACAAAAATGAAATATGAAAATAACAAAGGGCAATAACTAAAAAAAATAATAAGTGCAGAGCAGCAGTTTCTGTACACTGCACTTCTTATCAATAAGATCTATCATTCTATGATGTTTCAAGTCCATAGCTTTCATACTTGAGGAGAAATGACCAGGACAAAAATAAAGTAAGAAAATAAACAAAGGGCAATAACTCAAAAATAAGAAATGCAGAGTATCAGTTCTTAGAATATGCACTGCACTTCTTTTTAATGAGATCTATCATCCTATGAAGTTTCAAGTCCATAACTTTTATACTTTCGGAGAAATGTCCTGGACAAAAATTAAGTATGAAAATTAACAAAGGGCCATAACTCAAAAATTAAGAAATGCTGAGTACCGATTCTTGTGCACTGCACCTCTTAATAATGAGATCTATCATCCTATGAAGTTTCAAGTCCATAGCTTTTATACTTAAGGAGAAATGGCCCGGACAAAATTAAAGTATGAAAATAAACAAAGGGCAATAACTCAAAAAATAAGAAATGCAGAGTACCAGTTCTTGTGCACTGCACTTCTTCTAAATGAGACCTATCATCCTATGAAGTTTCAACTCCATGGCTTATATACATTAGGAAAAATGGCCTGGACAAAAATAAAGTATGAAAATTAACAAAGGGCAATAACTCAAAAATAAGGAAGTGCAGAGTACTGATTCTTGTGCACTGCACTTCTTAATAATGAGATCTATCATCCTATGAAGTTTCAAGTCCATAGCTTTTTTAGTTGAAGAGAAATGGCCCGGACAAAATTAAAGTATGAAAATTAACAAAGGGCAATAACTAAAAAAATAAGAACTGCAGAGTACCAGTCCTTGTGCACTGCACTTTGGGTTATTGAAAGAAGCATGCATACCAAGTTTGAAGTCAATCAGACTTATAGTGACTGAGTTATGCTCCGGACAAGCTTTAGGGGACGCCGACGACGACGCCAACAACGACGCCGACACAGACGCCGCCGCCGACACCGCCGACAAAAGTAACCCCTATATGTCACCTTTTCAAGGCGACACAAAAATGATAAAATCCAGTAAAAGTGTATGATTCAAATTAGAATAAATACTAAATCACTCCAACAGATATAAATGCCCAACTTCTCACAAACGAATATTTCAAAATTCAAAAATGTACAATTGCTGGCTAATTTAATGCAAATATTGTTCTACACATCTTACAATGTAGACTAGTGACAACATGTATTGAACTCATCATCAATAATCATAATCCATGGAGGAAACACTATCATAAATATTTGATATTGATCAAATATCACCACAAATCAAATGTATACACATGATACTGTCACTGATATTTGGTAATTTATTGAAAACTTCTTCACACTACCTTTGTTTACTATAAATTAAAAGGTTATTAAGGGTGGAACAACTCATCAAAAACACCAGGTCAGTTAAACTACGGGATCCTGGTAATATATATCCTTCATCAGGTTATCTTTTTTTACTGACAAAATATTTATCAGAATACCTTTTTACATATGGATACTGAAAAGTACAATGTTTATTCTATAAGTACATCTAATTGCTTTTAATATTGTCCTATTTAAGTGTCCTAATATTATCTGTCACAAACTACCCCCTACATGTATATAATCACTATAAAGTATTCGCAGCTTCAGGGCTTCAGGCTATATAATGCATTCCTTGCATCTAATGATCTAAATCTTGTTAATTTCTAACTATTACCTGCCAAATTTCTTTAATGCTCCTACTTTTTGAACAGTCAATTAACATTTTTTGGGATATCAAGATGAAAATTGACAGTTAAATAGAAAGCAAACAGTATAGAGCTTTATCATTACTAATAAAACTGCACGTTTTTGTTGGATAACCATAACGTTTTATATAGTTTTACATTGTATCTACATGTCTGCTGTCAATTAATGAAGAAATCTCATTTTTTTTCTCTTAAAGTAAGTTTCGACCTGTATCATAAATTTGTTATAGAGATTTATGTCTGGTTATATGGTCTTATATGGTCTTATATAAACAGTAAATGTTTGCAATAACTGGTATTATAAAGATATCTGACATGTTATATGGGCTTGGGTTATATCGCAAACAACTGTAGAGGCATACACAGCCATATAACCTGTCAATAATTTATAACTAATCTATAATACAGCATAATTATTTTATTTGAGGATAAACAAAAAATTCTTTATATATTTACAGCCTCAGCAGTATATACATGATTAGTCCAACTAATTGTACTGTGCGATGCGATATTGTGCTATTTTCGTGTCTGGGCAATATCTCGCCTCTACGTTAAAGCGAGATTCTGCCCCAGAACGAAAATATCTCAGAATCAAGCTTTGGCACGACAATATATTTTGACTAATACATGATAATCATGATTATCAAATGAAAAGTAATGTTATATTAAACATGCAGTATCATAAAGAGCATTTATCTGGTTCTGTCACATATCCTTCTTAACTGCACTCAGAATACATGTACACAGTGATGATTTTTTGTAAACAAGAGGGCCATGATGGCCCTGAGGTCGCTCACCTGTATATAGGCCCCCCCAACCCCCCCCCCCCCAACGTTGCAGGGTCAATTTAACCCAAGGGCTTTTATTTGCACAAACTTGGTAGACACCCATAAGAAGATGTTTCATGCTAAACATCTAAGCTCTAGCTCATTGGGCTTTTTAAAAGAAGATTTTTTTTAAGTTTTTACTATACACATATAGTTAAAAACAATGACACCCCTGGGGCCGGGCCAGTTTTGACCCCAGGGCTTTTATTTGAACAAACTTTGTAGACACTTACTAGAACATGTTTCATGCTTAATATCTAAACTCTAGATATTTGGGTTTTTTCAAAGAAGATTTTAAGTTTTTGCTTTACATATATAAAGAAAATCAATGACCCCCGGGGCGGGGCCAATTTTGACCCCAGGTCTTTTATTTGAACAAACTTTGTAGACACTCACTAAAAGATGTTTCATGCTTAAAATCTTAACTCTAGCTATTTGGGTTTTTTCAAAGAAGATTTTTTAAGTTTTTGCTATACATATATAAGGAAAATCAATGACCCCTGGGGCGGTGCCAATTTTGACCCCAGGGCTTTTATTTGAACTAACTTGGTAGACACCTATTAGAACATGTTTGATGCTAAATATCTTAGCCATAGCTCTTTGAGTTCTTTAAAAGAAGATTTTTTAAGTTTTTACTATATGCATATAGGGAAAATCAATGACCCCCCGGGGTGGGGCCAATTTTGACCCCAGGGCTTTTATTTGAATAAACTTGGTAGACACTTATTAGAACATGTTTCATGCTAAATATCTTAGCTCTAACTCTTTTGGTTCTTTAAAAGAAGATTTTTTAAGTTTTTACTATATGCATATAGGGAAAAACAATGACCCCCCGGGGCGGGGCCAATTTTGACCCCAGGGCTTTTATTTGAACAAACTTGGTAGACACCTATTAGAACATGTTTGATGCTCAATATCTTAGCCATAGCTCTTTGAGTTCTTTAAAAGAAGATTTTTTAAGTTTTTACTATATGCAGATAGGGAAAATCAATGACCCCCCGGGGCGGGGCCAATTTTGACCCCAGGGCTTTTATTTGAACAAACTTGGTAGACACCCATTAGAACATGTTTCATGCTAAATATTTTAGCTCTCGCTTTTTGGGTTCTTTAAAAGAAGATTTTTTAAGTTTTTACTATATGCATATAGGGAAAATCAATGACCCCCCGGGGCGGGGCCAATTTTGACCCCAGGGCTTTTATTTGAACAAACTTGGTAGACACTCACTAGAAGATGTTTCATGCCAAAAATCTAAGCACTAGCTCTTATGATTTTTAAAAGAAGATATTTAAAGTTTTTTCTTTCGGTTGCCATGGCAACCAGAGTTCTGCATGGAATTAAATTCTTTGAACAATTTTTAAAGGTGACCACCAAAGGAACATTCCTGTGAAGTTTGGATGAAATTGGCTTAGTGGTTTATGAGGACGGACGGACGCCGGACGAAAAGCGATCACAAAAGCTCACCCTGTCACTTTGTGACAGGTGAGCTAGAAATAAATAAAATCTGCCCCTGATGTTATGTCCTCCACACAATTAAAGTAATTCACATCATGTACATAAATAAACAGGCATGAAATAAACAAGAAAGAGTAGTTCAATTTAAACAATCCATTTACTTTATAAATGTACTTTATGAAAAATTTCCAGAAAATAAGAAATCTGATGATTCACCTTAAGCATGTAATATCGCCTTATCTCTAAGTTAAGAGCTGGGACTGTGTTTCCTGTAGGTGAAGTATTCTTTTAACATAGGAGAATTATTTCGCAATACAATACTTGTTATCATGATATCTTTTACCACCAAGCCAAAAATAAACACATTTAGTCATACCACATCCTAGTACACATATTTTAACTATTTACTTTTGACTATATCTAACATTAAATTTCAATTTTCAACACCCTTACTATCATGTTTAAAAGCGAGTAAATACTTCACAAAATCTAAAGAATACCATGATAATAAAGCCTAAATACTTTAAAATAATGTAACTTAATAATATGGTAACTCCTCCCGTAAATACTGTATGGGAAGATTTAAATATCGGGTCATACATGATTAAATGTTAGTCCGGTTAAAAGCTAGTTTAATTATTTTATAGCAATGCAGTCAACTAATACATGTTACTAATAATAAAGTATGCTTAACATAACTACCTGGTAGATTACTGAACAATTTAACTATCAACATAATTGACTCAAGTCAATCAATGGCTCAGAATAAATAATGATAACATTGTTGCTACTTAAACTAACAAATTAAGCTTAAAATCTAGCGAAAGGATGCTACTAGCTACATTTATGCAGTAGGACCTTACTAAATTGAAACTACTAATCGTATTATTGGATAGTTCAAAATAATACAACAATTTAAACACTTAACCTGCAAGATATGAAAGTGATTAGCCTTTGCCACTGCCTGACCAAGCCTCAAAGTTATAAAACTTTTTGCTGATTTTTTGTCGCAAATCTCAGGATTTTCATTGGTCAGTGAACATTCTGTGGCAGTTTCTGACCAATCAAATACATGTTCCTGAGATCGGAGTTTGAGCCTAGATATATTTATAACCTTGGATTCAGGGTTGACCAAATCCAATTTTTGCAATGGACACGCCTTCAGGCGCGTTCAGAGCTATGTCATCTACACATGGGATTTTGTCGGCTTCAATCGTGCAAGTGTCCTCAACCGAATAACAGCCTAAGAAATAGTTCATGAATTTGATCCTATGAAACTCCCATACTTTGTCGGGATATCATATCTATCCTTTTAATTTCAAATTAAGTTATTAAAGTAAAAATATGAAAGTATTTGATTGATAAAAACGCTGTGGCCCCGTAGTATTATTGCGCAATATGCAAATAACTGCAGAAACGACTTACCGCTGTTGAAAAAGTAGGACAGCAAATTATGCTATAATTAAGGAGTAAGCTCAAAAATTCCTAGAAAATATAAGTAGGAAATAAATATTTCTCCATTAAACATACCATTTTTATTAACAGATCAAAAGTTTTTCATGACTCAGCAATTCTAGAATATCTCACGCATTAATTACATAATTTTCTAGGTCACGATATGAGTTAACCTGCTATCAGCTAATGTGATTTGTGATAGATTATAATAGATAACACTATTCTAAAAATAGATTTTACCCAATCACCACTACATCACCTGTGCTGACTTTCGGACAAGCGATTAGGTAGTACACATTATACATGTAATAAATCAGCGGATACTTACTTTGTTTACATGCAATACTTTAAGAAGTTTTATACAATTGTAAGAAGCAAACAAGTTGAAAATGGAATTTAGTGTGAAATTGAAAGGGACAACTAAACACTGTAGTGCTAAAGTGACATTTAAATTAAAATTAAAACGATGACTGTGCTCTGGCCTCTACATCTTTACCTTGTAAATGAATAAAAAAACATCTAAAAAATACACCTTTAATTGCTGATGTTTTTAACCAAAAATATTTTTAATGAGACATATCCAAGAGAAATGAAAATTAAAATACTAATGACTTATATTTTATTGTCTATATGCCAACTATGATATAACACGAAGCAATTCTAATTAACATTCTCGCATGCTTGAAGTTTATTTGCATGGTTTTATTTTAGAAATATTTTGTTGACAGTTTTTTCTTTTTACACTGATTTACAAGTTTGACTAGAATTTTGAGGCATAAATTTCATTCTGAATTTAAAAATTTGGACATGTTCTGCTTAAAAGTAGACAAGGAACATCGCAATGCGATGCAACCAGGTTTTCAGCAAAATATTTCACAGAAGCTTTGTCATGAAGGGGCATTTGTTTTTAATTGAACTTTTAGGAGGAATTATGGCTTTTTTAATATTCCTCAAACAAAAATGATTGAGAAATTTTATGTTGTCTATTCGCCTTTTTTTCCCAAATATTTTAGAAAGGTAAACAGTACTTCATTTTTGCTTAATTTTTGCGTCTCTTGTCATTTTCTTTTGTCAACAATATTGGCGTGTGGTGTTTTGTGCGATATCAAGAAAAGTATGTTCATAATTTTAAAAAAATACTTGAATGATGTCTTGGAAGAAACATGGGAATTTAGTGAGCGCCAGGGCACTTGATGACAAAGCTTCTGTGAAAGTTTGGTCAAAATCCATTGAGAAATGTAGGAGAAGTTGCGCACTGTAGAAATTGTTCACTATATATTCTGTATAAGGAAAAAATATACAAAGGGCCATAATTCGGTCAAATATTATCCAATCACAAAACCCCGACAATATGTGCCAGGCACTTGATAACAAAGCTTCTAAGAAAGTTTGGTCAAAATCCGTTGAGAAATGTAGGAGGAGTTGAGCACAGAAGAAATTGTTCTCTATATATTCTGTATAAGGAAAAAATATACAAAGGGCCATAATTCGGTCAAATTATTATCCCATCACAAAACCCCGACAATATGTGCCAGGCACTTGATAACAAAGCTTCTAAGAAAGTTTGGTCAAAATCCGTTGAGAAATGTAGGAGGAGTTGCGCACAGAAGAAATTGTTCACTATATATTCTACATAAGGAAAAAAAACAAAGGGCCATAATTAGGTCAAATATATACCAATTGCAAAACCCTGGCAATATGTGACAGGGCACTTGATGACAAAGCTTCTGAGAAAGTTTGGTCAAAATCCGTTGAGAAATGTAGGAGGAGTTGCGCACAGAAGAAATTGTTCACTATATATTTTATATAAGGAAAAAAAACAAAGGGCCATAATTAGGTCAAATATTATCTAATCGCAAAACCCCGACAATATGCTCCAGGGCACTTGATGACAAAGCTTCTGTGAAAGTTTGGTCAAAATCCGTTGAGAAATGTAGGAGGAGTTTTGCACAGAAGAAATTGTTTACGCCTGCCCGCCCGCCCGTCCGCCCGCCCGCCGACATACCTCAATCTAATAACCAGTTTTTTCCTTCGGAAAACCTGGTTAAAAATTTGAATGATATCAGATTGGGACACCTAAAATAGATTGCTCTACAAATCTCGTACTTGTATGGAACAAATTGTCTCTGTTACATCTTTTGTGTTTTTTTCTTCTGAAAAAGCCTTGCAATTGTCCGTCGCATTCAGTGCATTCAGCACTTTGATTTATCTTGACATGTTCTACATGTAAATTGCTAAAGGACTAAATGACACTGAGTTCCATAAATGGATGACAAGTTCATTTAAGAAAATCCAGCGGTTATTGGCTAACCATAAAGGACAACAAACACCAGTGGTGGAGAACAATTGTCCAACACTTATACCTGTTGAAACATAGATATAATACTTGGCCTTAATCATATGAAAGGGAAGGAGAAGTGAGTCAAACAATGGTCACATTTACAGGAAGGTGATCATTGAAACGTTTAATCTTTATAACATATCATAAACTTTACTACCCTGACTAGCTATAAATCTTGATTTATTCCTTGGCCAATGAAAAACTTTAAATAGTAATTTGCAGCTTTAAGTTAACAGAATAAGTATCAAGCTTAAAGATAACGCTATCATGTTTAACATTACAAAACATTGATAAAAAAAAAAATGAATGTTTACGTAACTTAGTGTCCTAGTTTTATATTTATGTACTTTTAAAGTGCAGTTCAGTTGCAATCAATTTTAAAATACCTGTATGAAACAATTGGTTAATTTATTCTCAACTTTATTTTCCTTTTATAATGTAGATTTCAAGTACCATTTATATGTAGTTTTTTTAAATGAATATTAAAGGTAGCTCAATACAGAATATAATCTAAATTCTTCACAGTGGCTCTATTAATAATAAGCCAACAGAAAGTCAGTTTAAAGATATTAAGAACTGGCTCTTCAAAATTTATAATAGAACGTTAATTAAAACAGAATTTATGGCTATTCTTGGAATCTTTTAATTTAAACTGAAGTGAACACTGGACCTTAATCTTTTTTTTTCTTTTTTTTTCAGCTTCAGGTCCACAAATGTGGAACCCCATTTGTTAGTAAATCTAAATCATACAATCGTACATAACTGTGCAAATACACATCATACAGAAAATCATTAAAAAGGAGGCATAATATGTTCACATTACATTTATAGTATAAATTTTGAAATTGATGAGATAATATAAAAAGAACGTTAGAAGAAAACAATGGTTTAGGACATTAATCTTGATTTGTTATTATATGACACAGTACAGGTGCATTCTATGGAATCCTCATTTTGTATAACATTTGTAAATGTAACTGAACTGTAAACTCTGAAGTATATTGACCAAATAAATGTTCTTATGTGTACAGTGACCCTGGATTAAATCTTTGTACATACACCCCCCCCCCCCCTGCCCCCTGGAAATGCTAAATATGAAGACCAGCTGAGACCTTGGGTCACTATTCTGGATCAGTCCGAGTGTACACTAATCCTAGATTTTTTTACAGCAGTTCTTGTGTAAAATGAATTAGGTAAACTCTTGTTCACTTTGATTTTCTTGAAATGTATTTGGACTAATCTGGAGGATTTCAGCTTTAAATAAGCTGATCAATGAATCCTATTATGATAAAATCACTGGTGAACGTCGCATGGCCATGACTTACACTATACCCCTGTTCCCCCTCTACAACCCAAAACCCTTCACCTGTGCTAAAATATGACTTCCTAATTACTGCCAATATCTGATGCTGAATCTTCAACCTTCCTTATTTAAACAAACACAAAACACTGTATGTTTCCAAATAATGAGAAACTTACCTTAACTGTAGTGCCTAAACACTTTATACTGCCACACCTTTTTCAAAAATTTCCCAGTAAGATACAACATGGAATCTTCAATAAAACATTCTGTCAATACCCTGCAATATCAGCGGCACAGTTTTTAACTTACTGTTTAATACATCTATAGCTACACCGGTATTGGTTTTAGTCACGTTTCAGATCACGAGAATTATCATTAGTTCACCTGTACTGATCACCTGTTCTATTAAGTTTTCTACCCATAAATGGCTTTAAGTAAGTAGATAGCTTGAGCTGGGTACCATTCAATTGAGGTCAATCTATAAATAGATAAACATAAGGCCAAACATTTATTATGGAGCAAAGAATAAGACAGATTTAATATTTCTAATCATGTAATGTAGAAAAATGCTATTTTCTTAACTATTTTATAAGACCATTTAATATGATCAGTTCAATTTTATTAAAATAGTATTCATTTACTTTTAAAGCCATTATAAGACTGCATTCAATGCAAGTTGGAAATTACCAGTTACCTAATAAGGAAATGTTTAGCCTTGTTGTTTTAGCTTATATAAGCCCTCACATGTCTACATGAGGTTAAAAAATATCTAAATTAAAGGGGTACAAAGACACAGCCTCATTGAACCTTAATAGGGCATAGAAATACAGAACATGTATGTAGCTTCAAATACAAACTTACATAACATACATCTACATACATATGACATTGTACATACCATTATATAATTTTAATACACTTAATGGATCTAAAAGGTGAAAGTGTCCTACAATAATTTTATAAACCCGTATGATTACAATAAAAATGTTTTGTAATTTAACAATTCTTCATGTCCAAATATTGCATATCACTGTGATGATAAAGAACAATAATTATAGTTTGAGTGAAAAGTAATACAAACAATTGAGCTAAAATATTTCACTTCAGTGACTTTACTACTTATATAACAGACTCCGAAAAAAGGCCTCTTCCCAATTGAAATTTTCTTTGAAATCATGCAGTTTTCCCAAAAATTTGAACTTAAACCAGCTTTTTTACTTCCCAAATCAGCAATTTTAGCAATAATTTTTTCCAAAACCAAGAGGCTAAGGCCTCTTCACAATAATGTGAGAAAAAACACTGCACTTATTTTAACCCATTACGTCATATACACGCCTTTTAATGCCTTTTTCACCCCCTCCCTTTTTGTTGTCTCAAATGGTGAAAAAATGCCTTATTTAGGCCCCCAACACTTGTTTTTGTTTGAGAAATGTTGTTCAAAAAAGTGACCTCTTTTTCGGCGCAGCCCCCCAACCAAAAGATACATCAGGGGGTTGCCAGAAGGGGGATGGCCCCCTTCTGTTTGGGGGTTTGAAGGGGGGCGGAGTCCCCCTCATCGCCAAGAAAAATTTGGACTTGTGAGAGGCTATAAATGACCCCAGATTGATCATAAGGTAACGTGTAACCAACGGTAAAAAGCATTTGACTGTATCTCAATCCATTGAGAAGTTGCAGCAATTTGAAATCAATTTAGATGGAAAAAATCAACGCAAAATAGTGATTTTTGGCAATTTTGAGATGTCCCCTCGTTGCCATGGTAACAGAAAATTTAAGCCTGAGCATGTTGTTGCAAGGGCAATGGTCCAGTCAACATTTGTGCCAAGTTTGATAAGTGTTGAAGCAGTTTTTATAGTATTATAGCAATTTGAACTTGTAACGGGAGACTTTTCAATGAAAACAGCCATTTTTCACAAAATGCTCATGAAGTAATGGGTTAAATTAAAAGGTAAATAATTCTTGAAATATACCAATAAAGATAAAATATGATACTTATTTTAAATTTAAAAGGGAAATAATTCTTGACATAACAATTAACCTAAAATATTTCACTTATTTTAAATCAAAAGGGAAATAATTCTTGAAATAACCATAAAGATAGAATACTTTACTTACATTTTCTAATTTTAAATTTAAAAGGAATAACAATAAATCTAAAATATGATACTTATTCTAACTAATTCTTCAAATGAAAATTCTTGAAATAACATTAAAGCTAAAATATTTTACTTATTTCAAAATTTATAAAGGGAAATAACTCTTAAAAATCAGGATGTTCAGTAGACCCTGAAACTTAAGGGTCAATGATCTGCCACACAAAATTAAAAAAAAATTTAAGGATCAAACCAAAATATTCAAGGGTCAGCATATTTTGAGTATCATTGATCTAAATTTATACAGTTTATTTATCAACCTCTATCAACCACATTTTGTATTTGGTGGAACTGTTATAAAATAATCAATTCTGTGAAAACTGATAATAAAATAATGTTGCAAGTCCTATCTGTGCCTGTCTTTCAAGCCTACAAAATTGAATTGTTACAAAATCAACAGAAATGTTTTTCTGTTTTGAAATCAGGAACGGCAGAGCAGCAAGATAGTCATAGCTACTATTCTCAAGTCTCCTGGGACAGTCAAGGACCATATGAGACTGGCAAATAAAGCAAGGGAGGAGATACCATGTTATGCTTACATATGATAATAAACCATGGCTAACTGAAAGGTCATTACCATAGCAAAATGATTAAAATAAAATTATTCGTGTCTTTTGATCTTCAATTTGCAAATAGTATTTTGAGAATTTGTACACATATATCTATTTTTGCTCACTTCACTACTAGGAGCCATCATGGAGCCATGCGGCAACAAGTAGGAGGGCTCCCAAAAACCAAGGCATCCTTGGTACATAAAAATGAAGTTAGTGGTTGAACTTAGGTAAAGACAATTAATTAGCCTAGGTCCAATAATTATTCAGATGTCTCTTTGACTGCTGGCAGGCTCAATTTGTTAGCCTAGTTAAGTGAGACCTTAAGTTAGCTGCAATCATTTTCCTTGTTTCATTTATAGCACAAACACTGTAAAATATCAAATTCACTGGGGTTTTTTAACCGTTAAGTTAACATTGCAAGGATTACTTAGCATCAGAAGGTAAGTAAGTATATACATATATATACCTGATCTAGACCCGAAGGTCTATTCCAGGTAGCCAATGTTGCTTTGTGATAGTTTTACAAGCCAATAAACACCGGGTCCTTTTAAAAAATAAACAGTTCATGAATGAATGGTTTGAAAATAGGTTGTGCGTGAGATTAGGTACTTGTATGATACATGGTTGTGGTGACTTAACAAGTACTACCTCCTGCCAAATGAAGACTTAATCATAGAGTGTAAACAAAAAGTGACACAGACAACATGTGTTAAGTTAAACATTTGAAAATAACTTTGGCAAACACAGGTAATCTATGATATTATGGTATTCTGCAACTGCTAGTAAAAGCAACACACAATGGTGCTAATATTTTTAAGACTGGTACACTAGTTATGTAAATATTAATGAATGTATTTGTGGCAAGAAAACTATTTTATAAAATTGTTATAATTGACTGCTATTTTCCTTAATTGTTTTTACACAGTCAATTAAAATATATCATAATCACATATACTGACATATCCTCTCTTCATTTAGTTTGAATTTTATAGCAAGCTAGCTGAACATTGTGAGAGTTAAACAACTTAACTTGAAGATTTTGACCCATTTATCTGTCCATACTTACATTTTTGGGGATTACAGTGATACCATAGTAACCATCTCTGAAATTACCCAAAATGGCAGACATTAAAAATAGTTTAAAAAATGATATTTAAATTGGATCTTCAGAAATAAATTTTTGACAAACAGTTTGGGAAAAGGATCACTTATTAAATAGAAGAAAAATCTCATTCATGTATGATATTAATATTTGAATATTTTCCAATAAACGTTAAGTGCCATATGATATCATAGACCCTCAGCAAGGTTGGCAAAACCCCAGGTTTTATGAGGATTGTCCAGCGGGTAATACTGGGAAAACCCGGGTTTTTCTGGGAAATACTGGGCATATCTGGGTAATAAAAATTTTCAATACTGCATGATACTATTATGCTTTGTTTATAATTAATAGTACCAGTAAAAACCTAACATATTGAAGTGAGCTAATCTGTGTTTGAAAAGTTTCTACAAGTAAAGCAGTAAAGGTTTAATCAAACAAAAAAGAAAAGGTATTAGAAATTTTCATTCTCTATCAAACATGAAACCTAAGTACCCATAGGAACTCTAGAACAGGACCGCATATTGCGGCACATAAATCAGAATCTGTACTGGCTTTACATATTGTTTGTCCAACCTTTGAATATCTTTTCATATTATGCGAGTGGGTGGTCTTTAATTATCTGATCTCAACTTAATATAATCTGCTTATATATTTAGAAATCAATCTAATTTATGGTATATTGAAAGGAAAAGGAGTGACATCCGCCATTTACTGCAATGTTCGGCGTAAGATATGCTTGATTTTTGTTTTAATTTTTCTAGTACTCTCTTTATGTCACTCAATACATGGGAAACTTTCACATTTCCTAGTAATGAATACCAGATGAGTGCCTAAAATATTTATCTATGGATCATGTATTAATATTCCTCTTTTTTTTAGTCAGGCAAATCAGTTGGACCATATTACTAGAGTGTCTGTTTTCTCCATGTTAATAAATCAAAACATGAATACCCCCATTATAATGCTGCCTATACATGTCAACACGTGTAAACAATAAACCGTGATCGTTATACCCGGATGATACCTGATAGTTGACAAAAATAATGGGAACAAAATTCTGAAAAAATAGTAATCAAATGTAGCCAAAGGGGGAAAACTCATGCCGAAAACGTTGCGGAGAATGGCAGATGTCACTCCTTGTCTTTTTTATAATACCTTAAAATTTGACCAAATTTAAAAGAGACAGATTGGGTTCAATTCATAATATATTTTTTGATGCCATATACTCAGATAATACTAAGAAATATTTAGATATAGCAGAAACGTTTTTAAAAACCGTTACACGATCGAAAATATGCGTCGCAATCTGCCGTCCCGTTCTCAAGTTCCTATGCAAAGTACATTGTACCAAATTTGAGATTGCCGCCACTATAATAAGTAACAAACTATTTTTAATGTTCTATATTATTGGCTATGCTATACTATAATAAATAAGTTTTATTATAATATAAAGCCCATATAGAACATTAAAAATATAGTTTGTTTCAAGTAGATTCTACCTGTGGCCCTGTGAGTGGAAGGGGGCATAAAACAGTCGGTGGAATTATGGGTCAAAACATGGCTTTCTCAAACTGTTCATGCTGAATTAATTAGCCTAGGAGAATCGCATTACAATTTCATCTTGTTGATCCCGATTTCAATCTGTCAATTTAAGATATCAATACAACTAGCACCTTTGAACTGGCAAACACATTTTACAGGATGACCTGAAGAAGCTGGCATTGTGGGAGAAATGCTGGGGCATGATTTTCCACCCAGAGAAGTGCAGCATAATCAGGGTCCACAGGAAGAGAAACCCCATCATATACCCATACTCCTTGAAGGGCCACACACTCGAGATAAACTCAACAACCAAGTACCTCGGAGTCCATATGTCTGAACACCTCTCCTGGAACCAACACGTTGACAAGATAGTGAAGATTGTGCAATAGTACACTCGGCTTCCTTCGACGCAACCTGCACATCAGCAATGAACAGGTCAAGAGCACAGCTTACATGTCACTCGTGCGACCAGGCCTTGAATATTGCTCCACCGTCTGGAACCCTTATACCAAGGACCTTACAAGCAAGCACGAGATGGTCCAGAGGAGAGCTGCAAGATATGTGACGAATCGTTACCACAACACCAGCAGCGTATACTCCATGAACTAACACTTGGGTTGGGAGACATTAGAGTCACAACCGACCAAAGCCCAGCTGGCCATGATGTTCAAGATCACCAATGACCTTGTGGACATACCAGTCAGCCATTACCTCACCCCTGCCCCGAGTCGCACTAGAAGTGACCACTCCAAGAAGTTTTATCTACCATCCACATCATACTACAAGAACTCCTTCTTCCATCGTTCAGCCACAGCCTACCTGCCTCCATTGCAGAGGCCCCTGACTTGGTATCCTTCAAGCAGGGGTTATCATCCCTCACATTCTAATCCGCCATAAGGGGCCCAGCTACAAATACCCACTAGTGATATCCAAGGCTGTGCCGGCGGCGGGCATGGTAACCGGAGAGGTTTGGGTTGAAGAAGCGAAATGTAGCTGGCCAGACTTTGTGTATATATCTCTTTCTTTTGTCCTGTTATAATCAAGTGTGAGTGCGCCGATGTAGAAACATAATTTTCCAAACAAGTGTCTGACCAATTTGATTCAAATTTCACTTTCTTACCTAGCAGCATTTATTATAAAGGAATTACAGTCAAATCGGCCCCAAAGTCAGATCGGCCCCAAAATTGTCAAATCGGCCCCAAGTGAAATCGGCCTCAAGTCAGATCGGCCCCATTTTTTTTCTTAATTCATTATTCGTTTTCTTATCTTTAATTGCATCAATCATTCGTTAATCCAGTAGCATTGCATCTCTATTTATTATTATCAATAAACTATAATTTAAATTAAAAACTACTCTTTTAAAAAAATGCATTTAGAAAATTAGTAAAATACATTTTTGACTGTTGCTAAAAAAATCAACCTTTTTATACATAACTGATTAAATTCACTTCACGCAAAATTGTTTGTTAAAAAAGCTGAATTCAACGCATGATTATTTGAGACAATAACTGAATTAATTAAAGACATGTGATAATTGTTTGTTTTTCACATAATTATTTATCTTCAAAACGTAGACCGACCTTTAAATGTTCAGATATTTAATTGCAATTTAATGTAGAAATCAATCAACAACCATAGCACACCTGCATAATTACATTAATAACAATTATCACTAGCATCAAAACTGTCTCAATTTTGTAATGAATTATTTTTAATTGGTACATTTATGTTAAAGTACAATTCTCAGTTAATAACCTTGTAATTTTTGGCGAATAACATTATTTTAACAAAAATAGGATTTTTCATAAAAATAACTTTAGGGCCGATTTGACTAGTTGTGAGGCCTAATTGACTAGTTTTGGGGCCGATTTGACTAGTTTTGGGGCCGATTTGACTTTTTAAAATTGTTCTGTGGCCGATTTGACTAATTTTGAGGCCGAATTGACTAATTTTGGGGCCGATCTGACTTGGGGTCGATTTGACTAGTTTGCATTATAAAGTTATTTCAAGAAAACACACAATTTAATCTATCTATCTATCTATCTATCTCTGAGTACTGCCAACCCCTCTCGCAAGTGTTATAGGCAGGAAATTGCCTAGATGGAGTTTTAATGTAGGTGGGAAGGCTTATGGCTACTAGATTATGGTAGATTTTAAAAAACATAATAATTCATTAAAACGAATAAGAATGCATACCGTAAACTCTTATTTTTATTACTTCTCTGTAAGACTATCCTTTGCACTGGCATTTGTTTACAAAATGCGTCTGTCCTAGCTCGTAACTGTCGAGTTATTCCGAATAGTCGACCCAGCCAGAGTTATCTGTCCTTTGAATAGTTTTGGTTGAACACTACTAATTTTAAGTTCCAGCAGTGCCAGATTTTGTTTTGCTACCCATACCGAAATAACATCTGGCACTGCGTAGAAGATTTTGGAACCATATCTTTATCAGACAGTCTTGGGTACATATTTTGCTTCCATCATTTTTCACATATTTTGTGGGACATAAGATAACATTTGATAAACATATATGTGTTTTCATAATTGAAAGATCGCAATATCATATACAAGTGTCTATGTTATTTAAAAAAAAGCTTTAATGGTGTACATATAGACTGTATTTTGGTTCAAAACACAATGATAGGGAAATTTGGGTATGGTTCATTATATCTTAGTGAAAGTGTATATTGTATACATGATAAAAAAACAGCACTTTTTTAGGATAAAACATTTATTTTTAGTATAATTGGGCAATATTTGGGTATATTTAGGCAATATTTGGGTATAATTGGGTGTATTTGGGTATATTTGGGTATTTCGTGCTGCCCCCAGTAAAATACATGAAATAAAAGTGCGAGACCTTGTTCATGACTGGTATAACGTTCCAGTTTCAGTCCAATATAAACATAATAAATTACTATAAAAAAATATACAATTAAACCGCTACTTGCGGAATTATGTCCGTATTCATGAATTTTATACAGCTTAAATGAAAGTGTTCGAGATTAGGTTTTATTGAACATGGTCATGAAAGATGTACTTGCGTCGTCATCATTAGCGTTAACAGAATTCGAATATCAATATTATTTGAAAAGTTATTAATGATTTTGATATTTCTGCAAATATTTTGTTATTTTTGATGTTGTTTTATTTGATTTAATCATTATGAAACTTTAAGCCATACCTAATAAATTTTGTAAAATCGGATTCTCGAAAAAAAAAAAGAACCGGAATCACATGTTACCTTACACTTACAGTTTTAGAGGGGATCAAGCGTGCATATAAAATTCTAGTGGTTCATTTGTTCAATTGGCTTGTCAATGTGGTAATAAAGTCATCGGGAAATTCTACAAAAACAGTCATTATTTGAAGAAAATGAAATACATGTACACATTTATACATTTAAATCGAGATTTTCCGGGCAAATTTAGGATGATTAGATTCATAACCACCTTATTCACTCCGAAAACGCCTCTTCTTACACATGTGACGGAGATGAACTTCCTTTAGCTGACATAATTATGACCCTGTGATTTTTTTCATTTCTTTTTTTCCCTTCCTTATTTTAAGAAAATACTTCCTGGAAAAAATTTAAGTCCATTAATTTAAGTTTAAATGTCTGCAATAGAGATAATTGATTAAAAATCAGAGCTCAAAGACAGATTTTTTTTCAAGAACCTCGCATTTATACATCTCTTCTTTCTTCATATAACTGAATAACCTGAATAACTGAGTAGCCTATGAAATAAATAAAAAATAGAAATACAAATGTTCATGAGATGCCAGGTACTGAAAAAACTCAAGCTAGTAGTGAACTTTTTGCACGATGCTCATTTGTCAAAGAGAAAGAAACAATCATGGCTGATTGTTCCGCCTTAAAAAAAAAAACACTTGAAATTTAATTGTCCAACTTCCGAAGTCGTTTTACTTTGTTATATTCAGATGTCCTTTTGACTTGCTTTATAAATTAATTATGCTTTCGGATAAGTAAACTTTAAATAAATGGATGGAACCTAAAATGTAAGTAAATTATGTACTCTTTAAGGAGACAACCATTAATTGTTTTTGTTGTTGTTGTTTAATATTAGCATACTAAAACAAATAATAATACAACTTAATCTGAATTTCTAAAAATAAAACGGAAGACCTTATACATATAAAATATATAGAGAATAAATCTGTTTGGTTTGTTTTTGTAAAGGCCCACTATGCTACAAAATGCTTTTGTTTTCACAATAGTTTATTTTGTGTGTACTTTTAATTTAATGAGTTTTAAAGGTTTCTAAAAGTTACTCATTGGCAAATTATCCGAATAATCATTTTTCCCAGTTAGTACATGTACATATATTGTGAATTACTATTTTGTATGAAAGTCAAAATACTTTTTTCGCTTTAATATAATATCACAAGTAGGGCTTCTTTTTTCGGGTAACGAACATCTTTCATACTCTAAACCATTATTTAAATGTTATTTTCACTGATGTTTGTCCTTTTAAAGGAGTAAAAATTTATTCGTTTCCGAGTCAACATGTGCCTTTAAAAAGGGTAGGTTGCTGATCCGATGCGGGATACTGTTCTGTGCAAAAAAAGGGTTACATCCGACCCTTTAACTTTAATACATAATGTATGCACATTCAATTCGTTAGAAATAACAATAATACTTAAAAAAAAAACACGAATAAATTAATTACAATCACGAATAAATTAATTACATCACATGAAGTTCATGACAATAAATTGTGTGGGGTTTTGAAAAACACGAGCTAATCATAACTTTACGTTCACTAAATGTCATGAGAAAAAAGAAAACACATTTTATATTAAATTTAACAGCCAAGTTTATTATTATTTAATTTTAATAGCCCTAATTGTGAATGTGCACAAAGTCAAGAGCAACCCATGTAGCCTAACATATCTTTGTTACTTAGCTTTCTGACAAACTTTGCAATGAACATTATACGATTGTCCACGGACTTTGAGGGACAGCAATCATACAGTCTATGGTACAACCATCCCGACATTTACACAGTAATTAAAGAGGAAAACACGTACCAATTCGCTAATCATGTTATTATCTCACTTTGCATCTAAACATTATTTATTGTGATTTTCATCCGCAGGTGGCGACTACTAGCAGCCAGTCAGGAGTTCTTATGTACATTGGGGCTAGTTATGCTAATTTTTAATAACACCTGTTCTTCTTGAAAAAAACACTGAATGGTCAAGAAAAATTTACGCAGAAAACGATGACGTAAAGGTCCGTCAAAA